>NC_056735.1:1376181047-1376378547 GCF_019279795.1 Protopterus annectens | reverse complement strand
AACCTTAATGGCAGAGATGATGGTCTGTCTAGAGGCAGTTTATTAGGTCTGCTCTGGGTAAACTGTTATTGCAGAGATATTTTAAAGTTGCATTTGTTGGTAAAATCGAACTTGTAATTGCTCATTCCCGACTGAGCCTGTAACTTTGTCATTGGTCAGTGTTCTGTCACAGTAAACAACTGAAATCTAAATTAACTAAAATCAAAGCCTTTAATGCCAACAGATATTTAAAAGAAAATGACTGAGGAGAAATGGTTTGACAATTTGACAAGCTGAAGATAACAGTGACATTTATACTTGATTTAAAGTTGCTGTATGCAGACTGTGTCTTTACAGGCAAACTGAGCAAGAACGTCAGCAAAGGATAGGAAAATAGAATGCAAGACTGAGGGCATATGGGATAAAACTGAGTACAGCCAAACCAGTTGTAATGTCAGCATATAGGGAAATGAAATTGGAAGGGAAAACAGTGGGACAGATAACAGCTCAAAGTGTCTGGGAGGGTCGATTGGGGAAAAGAGAAGCCTGAATGAGGAGGTCAAAGCTAGACTCAGAGGGCCAACTGGCACAGAGTGTAAGTGATAGCATATGACAAAATAGTGCCAAAGAAGCTGAAGGGTTATGTGTACAAAACAGTGGTGTGATCAGTACTACTGTATGGTTCAGAAACTTGGACGGTAAAGATAGAGCAGTTGAGGAAGCTAGAGGTGATGGAGATGAAGTGCCTGAGATGGGTGGAAGGAAGGATGTACACTGCGATAGATGAAATGATAATATTAAAGCAGAATTCAAAGTAGCCTGAAGATCGGAGAGTGAGAGAGGATTACAGTGTTGGGACACAATCTGGTGAAGATGATTTGGGGCAGACAGGAGGAAGTCAAGAGGAAACAAAAGCATTCAACAAAGAGGTGGATGGATTGTGTGAGAGAAGTCCTGGGACAGTTCAGCATGACTGTCAAAGAAGGCAGGAGAGTGGCATTGAATTGAGAGATGCCACTGTTATCTTCAGCTTACCATATCATCAAACCATTTATTTTCATTCAGAATCCTATACTCCACAGCCAATTTTCACCAATACCTGACTAGCATCTCCTGGCTGTATACTTTAATTGTGTGACACTGTTCACCCCCCCTCCTAATAATATAAGCATTATGATAAACTTGTAAATAATTGTCTCTGAATCTGCTTTACACCCATCCTGTTAACTAAAGTATTAGTTTTCTGCCCTACCTTGTTCCTTCCCTTACCTCCATTTCTTTGAATTGCTAAGCACTAATCCCAGTATTATCTGACAGACCCACTAATACATTTCTTTAAATTATTGGTGTTCGACATCTACTAATGCACAAGTATCTTTTTGTACTGTAATAGTTGCTTTGTATGTTTGGTGTCTGTTTGAGTACTGCGGTAGCGTTGTCGCCTCACAGTTAGACGTTGCCCGTTCGATTCTCAGAGCGTCTTCTGTGTGGCGACATGCGTGAATGGGCATTCCTTTGTTGAAGGTTATGCGTTAGGCCCGGCAAGCCAGCACATAAAACTCGACTGCCAATCATTAGCGGACCGGAGTTCCGCTGTGGCGACCCCTAACTGGGGAAAAAGCAGAAAGACACAAGCAAACTCAATGCCTGTTTAGAAATATTTGTAGTATGTTGGAACTTTTCTCCCCTGCCTTCTGCTGAACAGGATTTTTTGACTAAACCCTTTTGGACAAACAAAAGCAAAGTGAATTGAAATATTCTTTGATTTCTAGGTTAACTCGCTTCTCTTCTGCGTGGTGTGTAGTGAATAATTATTTTCCAAACACTCTACTGTCTCCAGTTTGTAATACATTCCCCCTCTGCCACAGTTTTGTAAGGTCTAACTTTTTCTGCTGGTACGTATGATTGCATTTTCACTAATCTAGGTTTTGGCTGCTTTTTCATGTCTAACTTTGGATTGTAGACTTGATGTGCCCTTTAACACATTTTGCAGTGGTACACCAGTCCATTTGCTTATTTGTGCTGTGCTTTTTTAAAAATTAATATCCTCTCTTGTTTGTCTGGTAAAGCAGAAAGTCTCAGGTTTTCCCTTCATGCTGTCTCGTTTAACTCTACTGTTTTTTGACACCGTTCTTCCTGAGAAGTCTTATGCTTGGCTAAAAGCTTCTTTTTTCCAGCCTTTTGTTGTTTTGAGTTTATAGTTATTCAGTATTTCATTTACTTTAATCATCTCTAAGTAAATTTGATTTAATATTCTTCTATTTACTGGAAGTTGTCTTTTGTACTAAAGCTGAAGCTTGAACTGCTTTTTGTCGAACAGCTGCAGGAGACTTTCCAGCCAGTATTTTCTCTCTAGCTTTTTAAGCTAGATTTTTTTTTTTAGGTTTTCCAAATTTCTTCTTTGCTGGCATCCAGGTAGTGTACATACTATTTGGTAACTAAATTTTGCTCAGGTTGACAATATCACTGGCTCTCTTTTCTCATTTTCTGTTTTCACACTGGTTAAGCTGAAGTTAATTGATCAGAGTGCAGTGTTGTGCAAGTCCATTTACTATCTGTTTGCGTATTGGTTTCTCTCAACATGGGTTTACACTTTGCTGTGTCTGCTTCTGTTGACAATCTGCTTTAGGAACTTTTTAGGCAATGTAACACTGATTTTACTTATTAGATTTATTAACCAGATAAGAGCACGTGATCCATGAGAACCTATTTTGGGCTCAAGCTGGATGTAAAACCACATTGCAATGATGGAGGTGAATTTTGCAATGCATCGTGCAGTAGTTGATAGTTTTAGCATGGTGCAATAGTTGATGATAGTTTAATGGGCTTACAAATGTAATATAGTGGTAGTCATTACTCATAGTACAGAGGTACCATTACAATAAGTACACATGTAGGAAAAGCTGTATACGGAGGAAGTACATAAAGATTATGAGGTGTAGAGGATATGTTGAAGGAAAAGACGGTGTTGGCTTTCTGTTTAAAGTAGATGATCCAGCTTTTAAAGCAAATGAGTGCTGTATGCAGAGTATGTATGTGAATGCTAATGGCTAGTAAATTGGTTAGGGACTAATTGTAGACTGTCTTATTGAGTTCACCACTGATAGAGGATGAATGGAGTGGGCTGTAAGGGTGGGAAGTAGGGGACAATGAGAATGGGAAAGGGGTAGGATGAGTCACTTTTACTAATGCTGCTTGAGTGTAAATATGGAGTTTAACATGTCACACCACACTGTTAGCTGAACACTGCTTTGCCACCACCCAGTAAGAGACCCACTGTTGCTGAGGTTATTGAGAGATTGGCACTTAAAATGCCAAAACCTCATTTGAACTAAGTCATTTATTTATTTTTATTTTACATTTGTTGACTGGGAGAGTCCAACTGGATTACAAGTCCATTTTCAGTGGAGGCCCGGGGAGAAAAGGTCCAAGAGCAATTTTTTTTACAAAACATAGTTTTAAGGACAGACTTTTGACATACAATTTTCTTAGTTAATATGCAAGTCAAAGTCTTTTCTAACAGGATACATTCGTTCTCTACAATATAATATTACATTTTAGAAGATATTCCTAAGTTTAGGATGCCTGTGATCTATCAGAGTAAAAGCAGAGAGACCTAGAATAAGGCTCAGAGAGAGCAGATGATGCTAGCTATAGTTGAGAAGGATAACAAATTGATTTACAATAAGTCTTCTCCTGGTTTTAGTTGCATATGGAAAGCACAGCATTGTTGGGGTAGTTTTCCCTAACTCCTGGAGAGATGGGATGAGCAGTAGATTAACAGTCCTAAGTGGGCACAGTATTATGAATGGTTGGCTTAGCAGAGTTACTTAAGTTAGGTGAAGTGTTCTAATGAGACAGGAGCACAGTCGATTATTCAAAAAGTGAGTTTTAACAAGTTTCTTGAACTGTGATGGGGATTTGTCAGTTATGTGGACAGAAAGGGAGTTTCAGGTTTTTGCTATACAGTGGTTGTAGACAGCTTTACCAGCTTCATTGTTATATTTTATTACTTTGAGGAGGTTTTGTGTGCTAGACCTCAAGGGCCTTGCGGTCGTATAGGGTTTCAAACGATTTTGTAGGGCTGGGGTGGTATCAGAGTTATGTATTATTTTGTGGGCTAGTGATAGTTGATTGAGTTGAAGTAGTAGTGGTAGTTCTAGCCAGTTGAGTTTTTTTAAGCATTCACAGTGATGTGTTCTGATCGGAGAGGTTGTAGTGAATTTGGCTATCTTATAACAACTATCAAGTTTGTTTAGGTCAGATTTGCGGAGATTTGTAAGCACGGGAGAGGCATAAAGTAGGGTGGATAGTAGGTGAGCCTCGTTATTGTAGTTTTTGAGTGGTCAGTGAGGAATTTTTTATTGCGATACAGTAGGCCAAGTTTTTTATGTACTCTTTTTATTTTTTTATGGTTATAGAAATATGTAGGTCAAATCTAAGATGATTATCTATTTCAACCCCTAAGAGTTTGGTATGATTTGTGGGGGTGATTGTGGTCTTATTAAAGGAGGAGATGAAGAAAGAATCCATGGGAGGTGTAGCTCTGTGGGAGCTAAAGAGTACTAGCTTTGTTTTACTTTGGTTCAGAATGAGCCTTTGGTTTATAATCCAATTTTCTGCTAGGGGAAAGCATTCTTGTGTTAGGGAGTGAAGGATGTCATTTGATTTGGCTGCGCATGTTGTGGTGGTATCATCAATTACTAAGCATGACATGTCTTCATTTGCATCTTCATCCACAAGTAAAGCGAGTCACCCTGGTTCCATGCCAGCTCTCATAAGGACTTCCAAGGTTTTCAGACCACACTAATTTATTAGTAGTATGTGACTTTGTAGTTTGGTAGAGTAATGTTGTTGTATTTACTGAGCTGCATAGGGATAGGGTAACCTTTCGTTCTGTGGCACCAGGATTTCGCATGTAACCAGAGCCTCAAGGTCTTTTCAGCCAGAGCAGAAGTACAGTGTCATTGTCACCCACATCAGGCGAAGTGGGAAAGTGTGTGTGGGGAGCTGGGAATGATGATAGCTCAGTTATGTATTCGTATGTCTGAGGCAGGTAATGCACTTATCTTGAGCACTGTTGTGTCTTATCTGAAAGTGCTGGCACAGTTTAAAACAAAAATAATTTAATTTCAGTAATTGTATAATGAACTGGTGTTGTTAAAGAGAATCCATTGCTGGAAGGTGATTGGCAGGACAGCCTGCTTTGCCAGGGATGGCAGTCCTCTCTTAAGGCTTTCAAATATTGGCCAACAGCTTTTCTACACCTGCAGTGCTGTAGTTTAATTTTGTTTTAAAAAAAAAAAAAAAAAATTGTTAAGACATTCCAGTGAGGTAAATTTTAATGGAGCCTAAATTAAGACATTATTTATATTTTTGATGACATTAAGATCACTATGCCCAATGCTAGGAGTTTACACAATAAGTAGCCTAATTTGGGGCCTTTCTTGATACTCAGGCACACTTTTTTTTTTTTTTTTTTGTCTGTAGAAGCATTTTTAAAGAAGCTTGGTTTCCAAGAACTGACAACATTGTCTCTCTCTTCTCCCTCTCACTGATTACACCCCTTTCACTTTTTCAGACTGTCTTTTTGACTGCAGTTTATCTGATCCATGTTGATATTTGAGTAGATTAAACTGATATTTCAAGTTTCTGAATTTGAGTTCTTTGAGACTTTGGTTATTTTTGAACTACAAAATCGGTGTAGAACCCCCTCAGTGTCAGCCGAGGACCAGGTTCCTTGAAGAGTTGGGCATTTCTGTAAGCCTCAGTACTCTAGATCTAGGTTACTTTAGTTATCCATCCATTAGCTTTGTTTGCTGAACTGACTCTTTATGACGTCGTGGGCTTTAAGTGCTTGCAAATTCACGTTCACTTCTTCAATAATGCTGTCTTTACTTCTTAGCTTCTGCCACCATGTTTTTTTTTTTTGCCTTCAGTTTTTCTCAACATCACGGTCTTCTCAAGTGAATTGCATCTTTGCATTATGGGATTTTTCAGTAAAGGGACTAGTTATATTTCCTTAAGTAATGGCTGGTATGATAATTTTGCAGTGTATAGAATTCTCAAAAGTTTTCTCCAACACCACAGTTCAATTCTTCGATTTTCTAGTGCACAACCTTGCTTATAGTTTGTCTCTCATAGCTATGTGTTTATTACTGGGAAAACAATAGCTTTGATTGCATGCATCTTTGGCACTGTGATGTCTTTGCTCTTTAAAGTCTTGGCCATGTTTGCTGTAGCTTTCCTTTGAAAAAGTGTCTTTTTTAATTTATGGCTGTAATTGCCATTGACAGAGATCTTTGAGCACAGGAAAAAAAAAACTCTTGTTGCTGCCTCCACTACTTTTCCATCAATTTGTGAATAACTGAAGGGGCCAGATGTCATCATTTTATTTTATGATATGGTGATCGGCAAGCCAGCTTTTGTGCTTTCTACTTCCACCTTCCTTAACAAACTGACACTGAAAATGAGGAAGAGTTAACAGCTCAACTTAGGTGAATGGATGGGAAACGGAAAGTTTACCCTAGGGCTGCTTCCTGTGCTACTGATGGACAGAGGCAGCTCCTAAATGCTTTACCTATGCATGGGTCCCCGCAAATTAACTGTCATATGACCCCATTTATTCCCATTAGAGTTGATATGTAATTGTCGACCATAGGATGTGTAAGGCCAATCTATAAGCAAATGGGGTAGGTTATTTCAAGCACAAAAAGGGAAATTGGCTAGTCTTGAAGTGGCCCACAATGGCAGCTAGCCTGGCACTGCCTATGAACCTATTATTGATAAAATATGCATATCTCAGGTTGCTAGTCTTTTTTTCTCCTGGCAATTGTATTCCCTTTTCTGATTTGTCTAACCCAGGATTTCATATTATTTGTCTGTTATTTAACATTTGTAAAGCAGTTAAGTAGACTGGTCGGAGAAGACATTTTTTTCAGCCACAACTCAGGCCAGGTAGGCAAATGCAAGGTTTAGAGAAATACAAAAAACAAAGTTCATAAAGCAAAGCAGCATACATGAGTTTGTAAATGTTTTACAATAAATGCAGAATAGAAAGCAAGCTAATGGCCTTTAAGTTTTGCACAAGAAAAGCTGAACAAGTGACTTTGTTGACATGTCTGTAACTAAGGGAAAAGTTTAAAGCATATTATCAGTCTGAAAGAGTATTAACAAGTCTGCTAGATTTTAACATGTCATTAGGAGGAGTAAGGTTCAGTTCAAATTGAAAGATCAGGCTCTTCTAAAGAGGATCACAATGCTTTTTTAACTAAATTAGAAATATTAGATGGAATGCTCAGTACTGCACAAAACTAAGTGAATGGCAGTGCCTGCTCTGATAACAGTCGTAGCAAATGTCCTAGTTGACAGGTTTCTTATTTTCCCATACCTCACAACCTAGTGTTCCCCTCCCTTGCAGTCATTTAACACTTCCCTTCCCATTGTTGTTATTGACCAGATCCTAGAAGCTGTTACTAAAATGAAAAATAACTCCTCGGGCATGAACAATGTGCAAGGTGATTTGTACTTGGCACACAGTATGTTTATAACTGAACCCCTCTTTAAAACTTTTTAATCTTGGCCTATCTGCAGGGTATGTTCTTGAGATCTGTATAACGGCAGTTACAGCACTTCTGCATAAGCGTGGTGTTTGTAACTGACCATAAAATCAAGCCATTATCCTTAGCAGTATAACATGTATGGTCAGAGCAGTTATTGGTTAGTCTCATTGACACAGAGATTGGTAAATTTAGAAGGACATGATCCTAGTCAGTACAGTTTTGTAAAGGATAGGTCTTGTTTGCACCCTTGGCTGATTTGTGAGGCTTTGGTTTCTACAATTAATTCTCTCCATACTCCTTATCTGTGCCTCTGCTTAATTTCTCCAAATTGTTTGTCTTTTTATTTATTTAAATAACATGACAAGAATGAACTCCTTCCCAAGTATGGGCTTAAAGTGCACAAAAATGAGTTTTGCACCTGTGTTCCTCCATGATTGCTCTTCCTAGCACCTGCAGTATACCCACATTTGCATCTTTTTGTAGTTCATATGGGTTGCTTGTATTGTTTGTGTATTTAAATATGCTTGGAAATTCTTTTATTAGCCCAGTTGCTTTTGCTACCACTATCCAAGTGCAATTATTCCACATTGCTCTGTTTCTTCTTCCACGTGTTGATGTTTTTATGCAAGACACTATACTTGCAGTAGCAGTTTCAGTAACAAATGCTGCTTTTGTCCTCTTGTTTACAAATACAGTGTTGCTTCTATTTTCTTAACGCTTGTTATTCGGTGATCCCACATGATCATTATTTTTTTTTTCAGTAAAACTTTGCTGAGAAGCAATGGAAACATGAACCACTACCCGTGTCTTGTAATGTTAACACAGTCTACAGCATACCAACCTTTCCACATTGTCTGTTAGTATACAAACCTTCAGACATAAGCATGTCTTAGCCTTCAAAAAGATGTACAACTGTTTCTAGTTCCATGCTGCAGAAACCTACATTTGTCTGTATCGCCTACTTTTCTATAGATTTTTAACTTGTCGCATATATAATCCACTGTCTTGAGACTTGAGCTGCTATTTTATCTTTAGTTTAACTTCACTTTGCCCAAGCCCCTTGTGTGGCAGTTGTTGCCTAATATTTGGTTGTTCTCTGTACTTTCCACTTTAATCATGGGCTTTGCCTTACAATTTTCTTTTATTTTGTTTTTTTCCTGATCACGTTCTTTTATTTTTTCTTTTGCTGCCTCTTAATTTTCATGTTTCTTCATTCCTAAAGGAGTCTGCTAATTTAAGCAAAGATATCATCTTAGATTTGTTTCTTTGTGGTGTACAACTTTCACTGTTTGGATTTGATGTCCGTTAATTAGCTTAGAAGCACTTTATCCTAGTCCCACGATCACTTGCCTATATGTGTGGTCAATTTTAAAGGACTGGGCCTTTTTTTAGACAAGAAATGTCTGTCTATGTTGTGTAAAAATTTGATAATCTTGTTTATACAAATTAAAACAAACCATACTGACATAATTTCAGATGGAAACACTATGTATATTACAGACCATGTTGACACAATTGTAGTTGTAAACGGTATACATCACTTTTATAATATATCCAGTCTTTGTCAATTTAAACATTGTATAGCTCATTCAAATCCTGCCATCTTTTAAACCTCATTCCTCCTCTACATGTATTGTTCCCACAATTCCCATTTTTTCCTATGTAATTTGATCCTATCCTTTTTTTATAGATCCCAATTCCAGTTGTTTTATCTCTGTTATTATATTTGCTACTTCTAGTAAAGTTGATTTAGACTTGAATTCTATTTTCTAGTAATTGTTTTTTTTGGTAGCCCTATAATTAAACTCTGCTAGGCCGTACTTTGTCTAGGCAATTCTGATTTAACTGACTTAGCTCAACAGATCATTTCCTTAGTTAATCCACCTTGCTCACCCAGTATCTCTGCCAGAACAATCTGCATGGAATTTTTAAAGTCTGCTAACTCATTATACTCCCAGAAACTATTTTCCAGTTACCTCTCTCTTCCCCCATCACGCCTCCAACTCTTGCTGTTTACCTGAGGAAAAATTCTTTGGAGTCTACTTTGGATATAAAAATATCTATGTAAACACTTCAAAGCAAAGACTTTTAAATCTTCTAGACTTTGCATATTTGGGAGATGTACATATCCTCCCATTGTTTCTTTGTGAATTGCTTATCTGTTCTCTCTTCCCAATCCTTTCTAACTTCCTATGATTTTTATAGTCTTGCAGTACTTTATATGCTGTACTAATTATTCCTTTCTTAATGGCAGCTTCTGTTCTAGAGTCTACTAAAAACTCTACCACTACTGGTCTTTCGTTTGTGACTCTCCCTCTTCCTTTTCCTGTACATGTACTCTGCCTTTCCTGTCAAGGACTGATATTAATCATAACCTTCAGTCCAAATAAATTCTTGGCATGTTCGCATTCTGCTGCCTTTTCCTCACTAGTTATTTGCCCTCAATTCCTTGGTTCTTTTGCTGGTTTTGGGTTCATTGGTGATTACTGGGCTATTGACCCAAAGGTCTTTGTAAGCCTAGTCGTGTGTACCCAATGTAATGCTAGAGAAACCCAATATAAAGGATCTTGCCAAAAAACTCTGTTAGCAGTGATTGCCCATATCTAGGAGCCCCTCCCCCTTGCCTACTCTCCTATATTCCTAATTGCCCTAATTGCAGTCATCCCTATCAGCAGAATCTCCTTTCTCCATTCCCATATTGGCTTAATTCTTGGTATACTTTCTGTTACTTTCTGAATGTAAAATTCTGTATGATTATTATTCTCCTTAGAGGTCTGCATCCAAAATCCCAGTCTCTCCTTGTTTCTTCAGCCCCTTCCCCCTGTTTCATCATCAACCCTTTACAGTTTGCATTATAGTTTTCTGCTTGTGTTATGTATAGGAGCCTTAACTGCATTGCTCGGAAGTACCCCTTCAAATTGGGTAATCCCAGTCTGCCTTGTTCTATTGGAGGAATCATTTTATCCCACTTAACTCTTCCCGTCTTCTCATCCCAGATGATAAAATCCTTCAGCTTTTTTATTAATTGCTGTCCACAACTTCTTCTTTTTTTTTTTCTCCTCCAAACACCTTTATTGAATTATCAGTTGTGACATAGGCAAATTTACATTCATATAGGCAAATTTACATTCATATACAAGTAATCAAAATATAATTAATATAAACATTATACTTCACATATATTGCTATATATCTTATAACCTAAGTGACATTATATAAATTCCTGCCTTTTTTTAAAACCAGAAACATTTTATTAAACCATCAGTTGCTACATAGAGAGACCAGATGGCTTAGTGGTTAAGGTCTTCGCCTCCAATGTACAAGGTTCAATCCTGACCTCCGACTAATGCCTGTTTGGAGTTTGCATGTTCTCTCTGTGTCTCCATGGGGTTTCTCCCATGTTCGAAAAACATGCTGAGTGTTTACATCTCAAACTCACCAATGAATGGAGCTGTGGTCAGCAGCACAGACTCTACATGGTGCCCAATGGGGGGAAGAGTTGTAAAAAGACCAACCGCTTTGGGCATCTATTGTGGTGCGCAGTATCCTCAAGATAGGAGAACACGGATCACAAACTGTGCGCCGTGGCAGGGCTAGCCACTCGACGGTGTAAAATATGGCTCTAGATGATTCGGTCATGTTGACTGTCGCCAAAAAATGGGCATGGGTAGTTACCGGTGATAAGTGGGTTGAGGACCCGGCCTACTCTCTGACCCACGCCAGGGACCCATGCTAACGGTGGGAGGGGTATATGTGCCCCTATTGGCCAGTGTGTGCCCGCCATAAAAGCCCAGCAGCCCTGGGTCAATAGGCTACTGGCTGGCCGGTGTCTAGTTTCCCAGCCTGGGTTACCTGGGATAGCTCTGTTGAGTGAAAGCTGGACATAAAACCAACCAACCTGCCAAACATGAACTAAGAATTGCTATGCTTAATGTAGGTTCACTGACAGGTTCACTGACAGGATGCAGCTTAAAAGTGGATGACATGATGATACGGACAAGGCTGGACATCCTATGTATCCAAGAGACGAGATGGAAGGGCAGTGCAACATAGCCACTTGGCTTGGGATCCAGACTCTACTACTCAGGTGGTGGACAGGCTAGAAATGGTGTAGGAATTGTGGTGAGACAGAGGCTTCAGAAGTCAGTGAGGGATATCATCAGAATTAATGACAGACTCATGGCAATCCGACTCCAGTGTAATGATAGGGCAGTATTCATAATCTCAGCCTATGCCCCACAGCAGGGTTGTGATAGTGAGGAAAAAGAGTGAATTCAGATAGCAGTTGCAGGACCTACTAGATAAAACAGGACAACATGAATTGGTGTTGATAATGGGTGACATAAATGCACATATCGGGACAGACAGAACAGGATATGAGGACTGCCTGTGTCCACATGGGTGGAGCAATAGGAATAAAGAAGGAGAAGCCATTCTAGACTTCTGTCTGGCAAATGGCTTGATAGTAGCCAACACATGGTTCAGAAAGCGAGACCGTCACAAGATCACATACAAGAGTAGCCAACATGCAACTCAGGTAGACTTCCTCCTAGTAAGGAAAAGGCACTGGGGTAGAATCCATGATTGCAAAGTCATCCCCAGTGAAACATTCGATTCACAGCATAAACCAGTAGTTGCCACAATCAGCTGCAAGCAGTGGTCAGAGAAGGCTCTAAGGTCAACAGAGACCAGGCTGAAGACCTGGAAGTTGACTGGAGAGAAAGTGCAGCAGTTCAAGGAATTACTTAAGGCTCTAGCACCCCAAGAAGAGAAGGAAATGGTTGGAGTTGAGGAAGAGTGGCAGCGCCTAAAAACAGCATGTGTTAGGACTGGTGGTGGAATGCAGAAGTGCAGGAAGTAATCAAAAGAAAGAAGGAGTGCAGGAAGAAGTGGGAGATTGAAAAGACTGACCAAGCTAGGAAGGACTACTGGTTGGCTAACTAAGAAAGAAGTTGCAATAGCAAGGAATAGGGCATCAGAGGCACTCTATCAGCTTCTGGAAAGTGACTCAGTAAGGGGCACAAAGAAACTATACCAGGTTGCAAGGCAAAGACAGAAAGATAAAGAAGATAGTCAGACACCCTTCATAAGGGATTCCAGCAACAACCTGCTTACCAGCCCACAGGACATCAAAGGCAGATGGAAGGAGTATTTTCAGCAGCTTCTGAATGAAGAAAACCCCACAAAAGCGGTACTGCCCCAGAAACAGCCTACAATGAGAGTAGAAGAGGAGCCCAGCTTAGAAGAAGTAAGAGCAGCACTAAGGAAAATGAAGTCGGGGAAAGCAGCAGGCTCAGATGAGGTCACAGCAGATATGATAAAGATGCTGGGTGAGCTAGGGGAGAAATGGCTCCTGAGGGTACTAATTGCAGTGTGGAGAGAATGGCGTATTCCAGATGACTGGAGAATAAGCATACTCGTGCCAGTGTACAAGAACAAAGGGGACATCCACAACTGTGGACAGTACAGAGGCATCAAACTCCTACCACATTGCATGAAAGTTCTGGAGAGGTTGATTGATAAACTGATATGCAGAATAGTAGAATGTAAGATGGGAGGTGAACAGTTTGGATTCAGATCTGGAAGAAGCACAATTGACCCGATGTTTGCATTGAAACAGATACTTGAGAAGAAACTAGAGAGAGTCAAACTGGGCTTTCCTAGACTTGGAGAAAGCATGTGACAAGGTCTCAAGAAAGCTGATCTGGGCAGTATTGCGGTGGTTTGAAGTCCCAGAAACATTGGTAGAATTAATACAGGCTATGTACAAGGACCCAGTGACTCAAGTACTAACAGTGTTTGGCCTCACTGAGGGGTTCCCTGTGGGAGTGGGTATACACCAGGGTTCAGCTCTGAGCCCACTGCTGTTCATACTGGTAATGGACTACATCAGCAAGCAGGTTGGAGGGGTCAGAGCAACAAAGCTGCTGTATGCAGACGATGTGGCAGTACAGGCAGACTCTGATCTAGAACTTCAGCAAAGGATAGGAGAATGGAATGCAAATCTGAAGGCACATGGGATGAAACTTAGCACAGATAAGACGGTGGTAATGGCAGCAGATTGGGGAAATCGGAATAAGCTGAGAATAGAGATGGGAAGATAGTGGAACAGGTAAACAGCTTCAAGTGTCTGGGAGGAGTGGTTGAGGAGAGGGGTAGTCTGAATGAAGAGGTCAAAGCTAGAATCAGAGGGGCTGCAGCCAACTGGCATTGAGTATCAGGTGTAGTGTATGACAGAAGAATGCCAAAGAAGCTGAAAAGTAAGGTGTACAAGACAGTGGTGCGACCAGTACTACTGTATGGTACAGAAACCTGGGCAGTAAAGGCAGAACAGTTGAAGAGGCTAGAGGTGATGGAAATGAAGTGCCTGAGAAAGGTGGTAGGATGCACACTGCGGGACAGGCGAAGAAATGAGGACATAAGAGCAGAAGCCAAAGTAGCTTCAATTGCAGAAAAGATCAAAGAAAACAGATTACGATGGTATGGGCACATGTGTAGAAAAGCAGAAAACAATCTGGTGAGGGAGATTTGGGACAGACAGGAAGAAGGTAAGAGGAAGCGAGGGCATCCAGCAAAGAGGTGGATGGATTGTGTGAAAGAAGATCTGCGACAGTCTGGCATGAGTGTTGAAGAAGGCAGGAGAGTGGCACTGAATCGAGAGAGTTGGCAATAATTAATACGATACCCTGACCCCATGTAAATGGGGGAAAAAGGGGATGATGATGATGATGACGATGATGATGATGATCACTTGCTACATAGGCAATCCTACATTTATGTAAATGAAAATGCTGACAAATGATTGGTGCTAAAGCCACAGACCTGGCGGAAATCTTTTTTTTTTTTTTTTTTGCGTTTTAGTTTATCATCCCTTTTGGCAAAGGGGGAAATCCCTGCAAATTACAATATTAACAATACCCCCTTAGCTCACACCCTGTGGTGAGAGATTTGGAAACACTGGTTGATAGCGGCCTTAACGTCAATCACCATGTGTCCACAGTGGTAAGGGGAGGCCTTCTGTGTTGCAACATCCTTTCTCTGAATGGGATACCCTTACTTATGAGATGTGCAACTCCCCTGTACTTATCCCTCATCAGACCACTAATAGAGTACAACGCTGCTTTGTGTATGTACCTCGCCTGTCACCTGCAGCAGCTTTTTCAGGGCCTTTGACACATGTCCTACATGGACAGACTGAAGGCCATCTCTGACCTTGCCCTAATGGAAATGCCGCACATTCGCAAATCAAATGGGACAAGATTCCCTCACTCTAGGGATCTTACCCCAGCCTGCGACATTAACAGGACATGCTGGAGAGACAGACATGTCTCCCATAGATTGCCACTCCTCTGGGATAAACTCCCAGTTCACATAAAACAGAGCTCCTCAATGACCCTATTTTTTAACACCTGTATTGAATTATCACTTGTGACATAGGCTAATTTACATTCATGCAAAACTAACCAAACTGGATTAACAAATTTAACATTAACAAATATTATACTTCACACACACTATTTATCATGTAACCTAAACAACATTACATAAATTATTCAATTCCTTAAACAAGAAACTTCTTAAACCATTACCTACTACATATGCAGTCATATATTTTCTGTAAATGGAAACAAACCACACCGACACAATCCTAGTTGCAAACATTTTACATCACAAACCATACTGACACACTCCCAGTTGCAAACATTATACATCACGTATCTACCCAATCATTTTCAGACAAAAATTACATAGCTTAAGTCCTGCCACCTTTTTCAACTTTTTCTCTGTTTGATAAAGGATATGTCTGACCTGTGTATAAGACTAAAGGGACTAAAACCATTTAACTACTTGTATCATCCTATCGATATCCATGTAACAGAGCTTCCATTTTCTCAGTTTTTTATTTATCTTTTGTTTAGTCTCTTTCCACATATCCTTAGCTGCTGCACTGGAATCCTTTTTAATTCATACTCCTAAGTACTTCATTTTATCATGTTATCATAAATATGGATATTGATGAGCCACTTTGTGTGAGTGTATAATTTTCCACTTTGCCTATGCTTTAGCTTCATTAATTTTGTATCCCAAGAAGATGTGAAACTGTCTCAAAATGTTCCACAACACTGTAATGTTTCTTTCTGGTATCCTCTGCAAATAGTGCCAGCTTTTCTTGACTACCATACCAATTATATCCTTCAGTTTCTGAGTCCCTTATTTCTTTGCCAGTGGTTCTAAATATAATGCAAGTAAGAAAGGGGAGAGGGGATACCCCTGCTTGGTCCCTCTGCTCAAGCAGAAATTATCAGAGAGGACCCCACCCACTTTGCTTCCGATTCCTATCAACCTTGTGATTTTATTAGGGAATGCAAATGCTTTCATTGTTCTACTCATAAAGTCCTAGCTTACTCTGTCAAATGCTTTCTCTGCATCAAGGTCCACCAGCAACAGTGGCATTTTCTTATATTCTGCTTCCCTCTGGATCGTCAGTGTTCTGTTAATGTTTTCAAATGTTTGGCTCCCCTCTATAAAACCACATTGATCCATATGTGTCAGTCTTGGCATCACATTTACCATTCTTTAAGCCATTATAGACAAAAACACTTTTTTTATAATATTGGTTTAGTACTGAAATGGGCCTGTATGAAGCTGTATTTGATGGATCTTTACCCTTTTACAGCTACCACCGCTTTCTTCCAAGATGTTTTTACTACTTTTAAATTACTGTTAAACAAAACCTTCCAAGTTTATCAGTTTTTTTTCCCTCCTACCTTCCATACTTCCACAGGAATACCATCTGTTCCTGGAGAGTTTCCTGTAGATTGGTTATACATCACCATTTTTGTTTCAGCTCCTCCTATCCTAAATGTTTATTAATTGAGCCTCCTATACCTCTAACCTTGGCATTATTTAATTCCTCCATAAAATTTCCATTTGTACCTTTTCTTGATTTCTATATTTTTCTGCTTTTATACAGACTTTCATAGAATTTCTGAAATATTTCTAATACATCTACAAGATCTCTTGATGTCTTCCTTGCTATAGGCTGCCTAAGCCTGGCAACAGCCTTTCATATTTCTTTTGCCCGAGTCGTTGTGCTAAACGTTTTTGTGCTCCTAGAGTTCAGTTGCTTAACAGCAGTCTTTCTAAACTATTGCATATTATTGAAGTAACCCCTTCTTTTCTGTTTAGCATTCTGCAGATGTCCTTCAAGGATGCATCTGCAGTCTTCACAAATGGGTTGTCCTGTCGTCAGGCAGCCCTTCGGTCGGCCGGATTCCAAAGTCTGGGTCTGGCTTCGGCTGGTGTCGCACTTCACCCGACGTCATTGCGGCAGTTTTTCGGGTATAAAGGCATCAGCCGACGCCATTTTCCTCAGTCTTTCTTGCCGCGTGGCGCCCGAAGCAGAAGCTGTTCGCAAGTGCCGGTCGGTCAGATCCAGAGATTACTACAACCGAATATTACTTCGAAGACTTCTAAAAAGCTAAGTACCCCGTTGGGGACTCTTTCTTGCCTCAGCCGATGTCAGAGAAAGTGAATAACTGTTTATCTTGTGGGAAACAAATACCTCATAAAGATTTCCACTCCTATTGCATACATTGTTTAGGCCCAGACCACGACGTAGCAGCTTGTCTAGCCTGTGCTTCTTTTAACCGACGGACGCTTAGACGTCGGTCGGAGTTTGCTGAACAGATTTTCGGCTCCGATTTTGCATATATTATGCCGTCGGATCCTCCGACTACGCAAAGTACCAAAAAACGCAAAGAAAAGGACCGACACTCGCGGTCCGTGGTTTCGGCCAAAACCGCGGTTAAGCAAACCACGAGTGTCTCGGTTTCGGCTGAAACCGAGCAAGCGGTTCTTTCTTCAGCCGAAATCATGCCTTCTACCGAGGCCTCTTCTAACCTGGTAGAAACGGCTTCTGAAATCCAACCTTCTGTTGCAGTTTCACAGGATTTATCAGATACCATTCCCCTGGATATTTCTACCCCTGCACGTGGAGCTGCTAGGCCTCCTGCAGCAATGTCTATTAAGGCCTTTGCCAGGGCTAAAGCAGCCAAAGCATCAAAAACGGTGCCTGCCAAGCCCCCCTCTCTCAGGCCCAGCACCAGCTCCCATATGCTTACTTTGGCTGAGGATCTCATCTCTTTAATTCGTGGAGCCCAGCCTCATCCAGACAGGGCCTCTCTCCCTCCTCCAGAAAAAGGCCTAGAGCAGAGCCCCTGAGCCAGTATCCACAGATGATTCCTCTGATGACTCAGAACATACAGACCCTCCTGAGGCTGCTTATTCTCCTTACGAAGACTCTGATGCTGAGGAGTCCATCCCTTCAGCCTCTCCTCCTGAGGAATTTTCCTTTGGGGAAACCTTGCATGCTATGAGGGAACAATTTCAGTGGCAGGGCCAAGATTTCTCAGACTCCAGAAAAAGGCTTAGGACCTTTCTACATTTGCCACAGCATAGGCCTTTAGCTATACCTCCAGTACTTTCTGTTGTTGATGATGCATTTAATGATGCTTGCACTGCTCCTGATTCATTACCTCCGGCTCCTGCTAAGCCCGATAGGTTCTACAGGGTCCCGGACACTCATCACCATTTATATAAGGCTCCTTTTGCAGATCCAGAGACTATCTCCCAGGGTCCTAAAGCCATAGCAGCTACTTCCACTAAAAACCCCCTCCCCTCTGAAAGGGAATCCAGGTCCTTAGAGAGATGGGGTAAAAAAGTTTACACCTCTGCTACTTTGTCAGCTAGAGCTTTGAACTGCCAATTTCATATGATTCAATACCAAGAGTTTATGCTTGACCAGTTGACTAAAAAGCTGTCCTCTGAAGAATCTTTAGATAAGAAATATATTCAAGAAATGGTACATAACATACAGCAGGTTAGTAACCATTCTTTAAAATGTGGCTATGATGCACTGGAGGCTTCCTTTAGATCAGCCATGACTGGCACAGTTATCAGGAGGCATGCATGGCTGAAAGAACAGGCATTACCAGACCATGTCAAATCAAAGCTTTTGGATGCACCTATGGACAAGGTCAGTTTATTTGGTTCCCCTGCGCAACAGGTACTAAAAAAGATGGAAGAGAAAGCAAAATCTGTACAAACAGTGAAAGATTTCTTACAAGTTCAGCCTCCAAGGTTTAGCAGGAACTGGCCCTCCAAGAATTGGTCCTTTCCAGACTCCTCTAGGGCACAAAGAGGCAGGAATAGGCGCTCGAGAGGCAGAAACCAAACCAGGGGTGCCTACAGGGGACGCCAGTGGCAAGGTAACAACCAGCGAGGCACGGATGCAACCACCACCACTACAACAACTCATTCACAGTGACTTGGCGGTGGCACCGCCTACCAGGGAACAACTAGAAGCACCCTTAGGCGGAAAGCTAACCTTATTTTCAAAGAACTGGCATTGCATCACAAGAGAAAAATGGATTTTGCAAACTATAGACCAAGGTTACAGGTTCCATTTCCATACTCTACCAAGCAAAAGTGGAATGCCAAACCTGCCACCTACTCAAAGAACAGAAGCTCTAAAGTAAATATCTCAATTACTAAGAATGAGAGCTGTGGAAAAGGTACCACCTTTGGAGCAAGGAAAGGGATTTTACTCCAGACTCTTCCTGGTACCAAGAAAAGAAAACAAATGGTGGCCTATTCTAGACCTGTCCGCTTTAAACACATTCCTCATTGTTCCAAAATTCAAAATGCTGACCCTACAGCAGCTTCTTCCCATGCTAGGCAAGGAGTCTTGGCTGGTAACTCTAGATCTCAAGGAGGCATACCTGCACGTCCCCATAAGACCAATTTGCAGAAGATACCTCAGATTTCTTGCAGGATCAGAGCATTATCAATTCTCAGCATTGCCCTTTGGCTTATCTACTGCGCCCAGAGTGTTCACGAAATGCCTGGCATCAGTAATCGCTCATTGCAGACTTCAGGTGATTCAAATCTATCCCTACCTGGACGACTGCCTGATACAAGCGGACAACAAAATAAAACTAACAGAAGACCTACAAAGAGTCATTTACCTGCTGCAAGCCCTGGGATATACAGTCAATATAAAAAAGTCAAGGCTGATTCCATCCCAAAGAATAACCTTTCTGGGTGCAGAACTGGACACATCAAATCAAATGGCATCCCTAACTGCAGAAAAGAAAGAGCAGCTTCCTCTCTACTTCTTGGCATTAACAAAGCAGAACCATCTAACTGCAAGAAAAGTGCTGCAAGCTCTAGGCTTCATGGCATCCTGCATAATACTGTCCCTCATGCCAGGCTGCATATGAGAAAGCTACAATGGTACCTAAAGAATTTGTGGTCTCAACACAAGCACAGCCTAGAAACCAAAATTCCAATGATTCCCTGCCTGAAGAAAGAGTTCCTATGGTGGGCTCAGGCCTGCCAATCAAACTCAGGATTGCCCTTCTCCAAAAGCCATCCAAAACAAACCATCACGACAGATGCCTCAGACCTCGGTTGGGGGGCACACATGCTGGACAGGTGCATTCAAGGCCTATGGACTCAAGACCAGCTGCACCTGCACATAAATCTAAAGGAAATGATGGCAGTAAAATTGGCAATCCAGGCCTTTAAACCTTTTCTCCAAGAAGGTCAGCTGATAAGGACAGACAACACCACAGTTATGTGGTACATCAACAAACAGGGAGGCACACACTCATATCCTCTATGCCGGCTGGCACTGGACCTATGGGATGTGGCTCTGGGCTACAACATTCAGTTACAAGCAATTTATGTACCAGGGAAGGAAAACATTCTAGCAGACATATTAAGCAGAACTACCACAGATGCCCACGAATGGATGCTGCATCCGGACATCTTCAAAGCCATCACAAGAGAATGGGGATTACCACAAATAGACTTGTTTGCATCCCCACTCAATCACCAGCTAAAGAAATTCTGCACAAGGACGTACCACCCACTTGCTTGGAAGGTGGACTCCCTATCTTTCAGTTGGAAAAACCTGATAGCATACGCATTCCCACCACTTCCTTTGATGCACAAGGTGCTTCTGAAGATCAAAGAGGAACATCCGAAGATCATTCTGATAGCTCCAGACTGGCCAAGACAACATTGGTATCCATTGCTGAGGAGCATGTCCCGGGAACAAATATGGACACTGCCCCTGTTCCCATTACTGTTAACACAGAACAACTTCAACATTCTGCAGCTAACTGCCTGGAACATTACATAACAGTTAACCCAAATTTATCCCAAAGGGTTAAGGACATAATCCTGGAGGCTCGAAGACCTTCAACAAGAAAGAATTATGCAGCAAAATGGAAAAGATATCTCACTTGGAGTACTGCAAAGGGGCAAGAAGTGACACTGGTGAACATAGCCAACATCCTGGAGTACTTGGCAGAGCTCTTCCATACAGGCCTATCCTACTCTTCCATCAAGATACATGCCTCAGCTATTTCAGCAGAATACAGCTTGGATCCTCCTGTCTTCTCGCATCCTCTGCTCAGACAGTTTCTGAGAGGAATTAAAAATGTGAAACCTCCCCGGAAACCTCCATTACCAGCATGGGACTTGAACTTTGTACTAGAAAAATTGACGCTTCCCCCTTTCGAACCAGCAGCAACAGCAGAATTACAATACTTATCCTGGAAGACTGCATTCCTGCTGGCAATAACTTCAGCAAGAAGGGTCTCTGAACTACAGGCATTAATGGCAGTGCAACCCTTCCTGATCTTCCATCAAGATAGTGTCCATGAGAACAAATCCTACATTTATGCCTAAGGTGGTATCCAGAGTCTCTTTAAATCAGGCTATCCACCTTTCTACATTCTTCCCCATCCCACAGAACAGGGGAGAAAGACTACTACATACCTTGGATGTGCATAGACAATTACGCTACTACCTGGACAGGACAAAAACCAAT
Source organism: Protopterus annectens (assembly GCF_019279795.1). Taxonomy (NCBI): domain Eukaryota; kingdom Metazoa; phylum Chordata; order Ceratodontiformes; family Protopteridae; genus Protopterus; species Protopterus annectens. The sequence continues at coordinate 1,376,357,103 of NC_056735.1, read as the reverse complement.
AGAAAAACTGACCAGCTTCTGGTAGCATATGCAACAGGGAAGGAAGGAAAACCAATTTCAAAACAGACAATCTCCAAATGGATAGGAAATTGCATTAGATTTTGTTACTCCTATCATGGAAAGAAAACTCCAGAGAACATCAGGCCTCACTCCACAAGGGCTACAGCCACTACCACAGCTTTCTTACGAGGAGTGGCTACCAAAGACATTATAGAGGCTGCTACTTGGACCTCCGTGCATACATTTGCCAAGCGTTATAATTTACCTTTATACTCTAGATCCCGAGCTGGTTTTGCCACTGCTGTTTTGCAAGGGATCCTAACTACACCATAATCTCTACTCATTCCTCCTCCCCTAGTTTAGCTATGGTATTCTACCCATTTGTGAAGACTGCAGATGCATCCTTGAAGGACATAGTACAGTTTTGTACCTACCATAAATGTAGATGTCCGATAGGAATGCATCTGCAGTCAGGATTACCCTCCTTCCCCTCTGAGGTACTCCTAGGGTATTTGCCAACCTTCAGCTAGCTTGGGGGGGATCTATTATGGTGTATTTGTTTGTGTATATATGTACATACATGCTTATTTTGTGTGTTTGCTCTCTACTATTTGGAAACTTTGGCATTTATCCAAATTTAGCCATCCAAGAGGGCACCTGGCATCTGGGGCAAGAAACACTGAGGAAAATGGCGTCGGCTGATGCCTTTATACCCGAAAAACTGCCGCAATGACGTCGGGTGAAGTGCGACACCAGCCGAAGCCAGACCCAGACTTTGGAATCCGGCCGACCGAAGGGCTGCCTGACGACAGGACAACCCATTTGTGAAGACTGCAGATGCATTCCTATCATTGCTCCTCTTCTTTTTTTTTCTATGGGATTCCCCCTAATTTGCAGTAATTTAACATTTGTCAGCCCCTCTAAGTAATTGTTACTTCTTAACCAAATCTCCCTTTGTTTCATTTCCACCCTATTTTAAGCTCCACTTTAATTTTATCCCTCCCCCTACCTATATTTTCAGAAGAAATTTCTATCTTCTGTAATGGTGCCTGAGTAATTTCCATTACCCATTCCTTAAATCCTCTCTTTTCAACAGATACGTGGGGAGAGTGCCAGTGTCTGATTTTTATTTCATTACGCCTTGTGTTTGTTTTTATTTTGGTTATTATTGGCACATGATCTGAAATAGTTATTGGGTACATATCAAGACCTTCAGTTAAATGCACATGTTCCTGTGAAATGTAAATTCTGCCTAGCCTAGCCCAGTTTTTGTATTTTGGAAAATATGTAAATTCACTCCAAATTCCTAGCACTGAATTCACATCTTCCATGCCAAATATTTTCATAAATTTCTTCAAAAATATACCCTCTTTATTATATTTTCCCTTCTGTTCCCCCAGACACATATTCACTGTTGCAGATCAAATTCCAGTCCCCAACTATAAGTAATATTCCTTGCTTAAAGTTGATTATTTCTCCCAGAATTTGCGTAAGCTCCATTATAGCAGTTTTTGGTGGAATATAAATACATGCCACTGTAATCCTCCTCCCTTGCTAGTAGTTCCTTAGTACTACAAATCCACCATTATCTTTTTTTCCCTCTACTGTCACTATAGGAGCTCCTTTCTTCTGAATAACCATCCTGAAAACCTTTCTTTATTAAATTCACACGTTCACTTCTTTCCATGTGTTTCTCTTGTACCATAGGTATTTGCACTCTACATTTTTAATATAGTTCATTTTTTCCCCTTTTTTTGTATTTACCTATGTGACCATTGATGTTTAAACCCCTTTACAAAAAGCATCATTTTCTTTAAAAGTTATTATTACAACTTTTTATGTGCTACAGCTTTTTTGTTAAATGTCTAGTTCTAGCTTTTATGTTACATGCATATACTGTTTGGCAGGTTGATCCTTTTATGCAGTTTGTCATCTCCATTTGAGCCTATGTCACATCTTACAAAACTTTTTCTTTTCTTGAAAGCCTTCAAACAAATGCAGACACACTTCTCCAGTACCTCCTAAAAGCCTATTAACTTAATAATAACACACAAAACTATGTCCATCTTCAAATATTGATGTTTTACCCTCCTAATAGGAACAAATGTTCCAAACTGACAGCCACCAGTCCAGTACAGACTTGAGATGACCTAAGAGAAAGGAAAGCCTGTGCTTCTGTTAAGTGCTGTCTAATTTTGTTATATTTTTGTAGCTCTCTCAGTTAGGAAAATACTTGAATGCTTTCAGAAAACATTTTCTCTGAGCCATTTCTCTTTGTGTCTCTTGTAGACACGTGAGAACCAGACGCAGAACTTGCCATGCATACATTTGTTTACTAGAAAAAAAAGCCTTATATTTGATTTTTTTTTCATTTACTTGCTTTCTCTTGAAACTTATTACTGGATTAAGCTAATGGCCTTAATCCAGTCATGCCACTATGCAAGAATGAGAAAAACAAAAGGCATTCATTTTTGTTTTCGTCATGCTCTTTTAGTCAGATTTTTTTTTTTAAATTGTAGTGCCTACGTTTCTTAAAATTGAACAAGGAGAAAGGAAAAACAGGAGCACCTATTTACATTTGTGTCCCCGTCGCACTTAAAAAAAAAATAAGTGAGAAAACGTTTTAGTTCATACCATGCAAAGAAAATCATGCACTATTAAAGTAGTACTATTAAGAAAAAATGTGTTTTTACTTACAGTTAACTTTCTCCCTATTCTTCCCCACCTGAGTTTTTCTAAACATTAATGACATGAAGTAGGCCATATGCTTTAGAGCCCCCTTCATGTTTTAAAAAAAAGTCCAAGAAAGTTGAATATTTCCAGATTTCTTTGTTCTATTCCTGTTCATCTCCATCTCCTAAATCCTGTCACTGCTTAGTTTTCAAATTACTCTTGATTCTTCTCGTCGACTCTTGTATTTTTTTTTTTTTTTTCATACTCTCAAGCATTTTCCATTGAAACCTTGGAAAGGGCTTCACTGGCAGAAGAACAAGAAGCAGAATCTCCTCCTGTTTCACTGCTCACTTTTTGTTGGACAAACTTTTGTATTTCTTCCTTAACATGCACTTAATCAAAAAATGATTTTGACCATCCAGGGGAAAATTATTTTGAAGATAGCTGGGTGCAGCAGTTTGAATGTTATGCCTGCTTCTCGACATTCTATGACTAATGGAATAAGTTTTACTCCTCTTCTGCCTGGTGTAATCCGTCGTCATTCTCCACAAACACTCTGCTGTCTCCCACTTTTAGTACTTTGTCCTTCTGCCACAGGTTTGTCAGAACCAACTCTTCTTGCTGGTAAGATTGCATCTTTACTGTTTAAAAGTGTAGGTTGTTATCTTGTAGCCAGGTTTGGAGCATACACACGATGTGACTTTTCAGTTAATAATTCCTGTTGTGGAATACCAGTCCAGTTGGTTATTTATGCTTTCTTAAAATGAATACAGTCTGTTCCTTCCAGCTTCTCTGGTATAGCAGAAAATAATCAGGTTTTCCCTATGTGCTCTGCCCTCTAATTCTCTTATTTTTTGAAACATCCCTTGTTCAGTCTCATTCAGCCAGCCTTTTCTTCATTTTGATCTGAGTTTCACAGTTTTATCACCTTATCTGAATATCTGTTTAAAGCTTTTTTCCATTTTTTCCAGCCTTTTATTGATTGAGCTGATGTGCTCCATCAGTATTTCATTTATTTTAATCAGATCTTTGTGCAATTGCCTTGTACTTTGCTGTAGGTTACTGGAAGTCATATCTGGAGCTTGCACTGCTTTTTGCTTAACAGCTGCAGTAATTTTCCCAGTCAGTGTGTTTTCATCACCTTTTGTAACTAATTTTTCTTCAGGTCCTCTGTGTTTCTTTTTTCATGGCATCCAGCCAGTAAATGAAATTTAGGTCCAGTGGCTTTCTCTCCTAGGTTTCTGTTTTCACACTGGGAGAGCTAGAATTAAGCTGTTACTCTGTGTGCGGCCATATTGGAAGTTGAGTCCAATGCCTTTTTTAGTCCAAGGGATATAATATCTTGTTAAACACTTTTTTTTGTGTGTGTGTATTATTTATGAAGCAGTGTATGTGTTATTTATGAAGCAGTTGGTTTTCCTATCATGCACTGACATTTTTGGTACCATAGTGTCACACTCAAGTTGTATGTTGGAACATGGAGCACAAGTTGATTTATAGATTTAACTTTTTTTCCTAAATGTCAAAGCACAAGTTCGTCATATTGATCACTGCTGTAGTAGCATTAGCTATGTGGGTTATATCCTGCCAAGGATGTAACCAGCCTGCTTCCAGTGTTTTAGGGCACCTTGCACGTGCCCATACTGTTAAGCAGTTGGAGCTCAGATGACTAAAAGACAAATTTAGGTGCACAGCCAGTTATAGCTTTACTGTCGCTGCTGAGTACATTCCTCTGAGACTTTTGAGCATTAGGGCTTGTGTTTTCCTTTGGAGGACAGATAAGTTCCCTTTAAGAGTAAAATCTTTCATTTTCTGAATTTTGTTGATATTTGTAAAGAAAGTTTTATTTTAAAAGTAGGAGTGTTTTGTTTTAATGCACTTCTCAAGACTGTAACATACTTTTAAACGGAGCACTAATTTTTTCCTGCCAGTTTAAATATAATGTAAAGTTACTGAAAACATTTCTTCTGGGGAAAATTTGTGTTTGACTTGACTGCTTTTAAGTGTTTTTGATGAAAAGAAAAAAAAAAGTAACTTTTGTGGACTGGTACAGTTGCTGATTGGCTTCCCCAGGAAAGAGGCACTATTTTCAGTTTGATCATGGAACAGATTACCAGTCTGTCCTTCCAACCACTAAAAGGAAAAAAAAAAAACAAGCAAAACAACTTTTGCCACCAGAGTAGGCTAGCAATTTACGTCCGCCATGAATGGGTGACTTTGCTGTGGCCATTTGTTGTTCCACAGACCACTCATCTTTTTACCCCGGATCCCTCTGGTGTAGTACCCACAACATCTATCAACCAGGGTTAGCCACGTCCTCTGCAGTTCTTGGGGTCCCCCCTGTGGACAGGGAGAGCCACTGTTGTCTCTCCTGGGAGAAGGAGCAAGAAAGGTTTCCCCTTTTGCATCAGATTGTCAGAACAGTATGCTTCTCCCTGGGGAAGCAGCTGCTATTATTAACACTGTTGGCCCCATTTTCCTGTCAAAAAGGAACAGAAAGCCAAGCATGTATGTATTTTTACTCAAATTTCTTTGGGTAGAAGTAATTTACTGGCTCACAGTTTAATTCAAGCTATTGATCCCTTTTGTAAAATAGTTTCAGGTAAAAGAAAGGATTCTTGTTTTTCTGAAGAGATAAAGTATTCTGATTCTGAACAGGAAGATGCAGGAACTGATACTTTTTTTAATTCTCGGATTTCTTATTCATAGGAGAGCTCAGTTTCTGATTCTCCCTGTGGGTTTTTTTTTCTCTTTCTCCGAGACCATTGGTAGAAAGTGCCAGTGTTTCCAGTAGAACACAGGTTTCTCTGTCCCTCAGAAAATTATTGTGTGTTGTTGGAAAAGGATTTTCCAGAACCTACACACATTCCTCCTTTTCTGACACACATTCCTCCTTTTCTGTCAGCTTTAGAAGGTGTGTGTCTGTTTGTTACTGCCTGCAGTTTTCCTTATAGTCAGCCAGCTGCCCCTAAAAAAAAGTCAGATAGCATGTATAAAGTTCCTCAGTGTTATAAAGTTTTATATATTATTCCTGAACCTGATTTAGCAGCTGTAGCGTTTGTTGATCCCACTGCTGCTATGCACTTAGTTAATTCCAATCCTGGCCTTTCTGATAAGGATGAGAAGTTATTAATATGTATGGGAAAAAGCGTATTCTTCAACTTTAATTTTCAGAATTTTGAATGGTCAGGCTCATATGTTCAATTTCTGTTCTGACAAATTATGAAAGTATGAGGACTGTTTTATCTGCAGTTTTCTTCGTTTGAGAAAAAAATCTTAGTTTCTTCTACTGCACAATTGCTACTTGTTGTTTTCAGTGTGTGTATGATTCTTTTGATAATTCTTCCAGGGCTGTGCCCACTGATACTGTTTTGATGAGGTTTGCATGGCTATGGCTGCATTCTCAAAAACTCCTAAATGATAGTAAAAATGAGATTTTAAATTCTCCCTTGCATAGATAATTAGTGTTTTGCCCCTCAACTGCGTAGGTGATTTAAATAAAAGGGGCTAACTGATCAGGGAAAGTTTTTTTCAGCTCTCCTTTTCCAAATTGTCCAGGCTGTTTTATATATTCATTATATTTAGGCAAAAAAAAAAAAAACAGAATAGCCTGAACAAAATTTAGGTAAACAGGTGTTCAAGAAGAAGTTGGAAGGGAGTTCAAAAATGAAGTCTCAAACCCAAGGACAGTCCCAAGTCTGAATGACTGTTCAAGTCCTTGTGATCCTCTCCTACCCTGGCGCTTTTTTTCTTACAGAAAGTCTGAATCTTCATTTTTCTTTTTGGCTACAGATTGTTTCAGACAAATTGGTTCTGAAAATTATTCATCAGGGTTACAGATGGCAGTGGGAGGAAATTACCCCTTTCTGGGGGGAGCATTCCTCATCCTCCAGATCAGATTTGTTTCCACCTGTTCTTTATAATATACTGCTCCAAGGAGTGATAGACCCAGTTCCCCCTTCCCAAATGGGGAAGGGTTTTTATTAAAGAGTATTTCTAGTGCCAGAGAAAGAAGTGTTTTGAGATAGTTCTGGATCTTTATTTACTAAACTGGTTTGTGAGTTTGTGATGGTGTCCAAATTCAAAATATTGCCACTTCACAAACTTTTACCTCTTATTCCTCTTTCAAGTTTCCTGGCAATACTAAACTTAAGATTCCTGTAATCACATCCCTATTTATCCAGGCTTCAGACATTTAAGGTTTTGTGTGTTATAATCATATTATCAGCCTTCTGCCTTACCAGTTGGACTATACACTCCGCTGTGTGTGTTCACAAAGTGTCAAGCTCCAGTTATAGCTCATTGCAGGCTACAGGGTATCCACGTTTTTCCATATTTAGATGACTTGGTTTTTCTTTGCAAAGTCTTTTTCAAAGTGTTAGGAATCTCCGTCAGTTGAGGGATCTCTTACAGAAGCTGGGACTCCAAGAGAACATTTCAAAAGTCTTTCTTGACTCCCTCACTCAGGATTGTGTTCCTGGGGTGTCGAATACATAGCTCAGTTAAAAGTGCATTTTTCTTATCGGGGGAAAAAAAATGTATGTGTTCTATTTTTCAAGGTTTTCCTTTCAGACGTCAGTCACAGTGAGGGAATACCTCAGGGTTTTGGGTCTCATGGTATCTCTGGCTCTCGTGATACCTTTGGCAAGATTCCACATAAGAAACAAATGACAAAATAGCCCAAATACACTCCAGGAACCACAGAAAAGCAGTGAAGGACTACGGCTTTCCAAACAAAATTTTATTCCAATACTGAGCACTTTCGTCTGACCTCTAACCAGACATAATCAGAGTATACACAGAGTCACACACAGGTTTAAATACTCATTAAAAAAAAAAAAAAAAACACAAACAAAAAAATCACATGACCCCACACCCAATCAAATAGAACTCAAAATGAAGTAAAACACACAAAATCATGTTATTACACAAAAGATAATTTATTTCAGACATTATAATTATTGTTTTTTTCACAAAACCCTGTTAATTAAACTTGATAAGATTTCAATTTTAACATATTTCCTATAGAAGTTTGTTCTTTGAGCCCAGGGGAAAGCTAGCATTTAGCCTCAGGTTGCCATAGTAACTCACATGGTTCCAATAAATCTATCCATGGACCCTCCCCTTGGATTCCTTTAAACACAGTCCAGCCTAAAAAATAAAAAGTAATGAGATGGATTATTGCGGACGTGCTTGGATAAAGAATTAGTAGTAGTGTTTTTTCTAATATCAAAGGAGTGCTCGTATATTCACTCCCTTTTAACTGTCTCTGAGTTTTCCCTACATAGAAACTGGTGCATTTTTGACACTGGGCCAAATAAACAACTCCCTTGGTGTTACAATTACAGAAAAAATGGATTTTAGAAAGTGCCCATTAACGTGCATATAATCCGTACTCAAAATAAACTTGCATTGGGTACAAAAAACACACTTCCTAGTACCAAATTTCTTGTTAAGGTACAAACCCAGATTTGTAACATGGGGCTCCAAATATTTTTTTGTACACACTAACTGGCCTGTCCCCCACCTTGTCCGTGACACCATTAAGCAAGGAAAAAATTGACCAATTCTTATCAAGAATATTCCTGGTATCTCTATCTTCTGCGTAATACTGCATTACAAAACATGTAGAGAAATCACTCCTCATTGGGTTCGTGTGTTTAAAGAGTTCGTTAACAGACCCCATATTGGATCTGATGAGTGGTATAATATTACCCATTTGTCTTCTACCCTTTATGTCTGTGCAAACAGAACTAATAAGCTGAGGAGGATAGCATCTAGCACTAAACATGTTTGCCAACACTTCACTTTCTTTATGTCTGTGCAAACAGAACTAATAAGCTGAGGAGGATAGCATCTAGCACTAAACATGTTTGCCAACACTTCACTTTCTTTATCAAAAAGATTGTCTGAAATCATCCCGGCCAACTGACTATATTGGCCCCTGATTCCCCTTTTTTGAAAGTTGGGGTGGTTACTTTCATAGTCTAACAGGCTATTGCTATACGTTGGTTTCCTTGTTTCCTGTATATGGTATTCTCGATACTCATGGTGCTCCTTGTTCTTAAATAAAGTAACATCTAAGTAATTAATAGAGAGAGGGTTGAAGTTTATAGGTAAATCTTAAGAGGCGTAGTGGAATTCAGATATTTCACAAAAGAAACTATCTGATATGTCACACTCCCATGCAATAAAAATATCATTAGGGTATCCGGTATATATTCATCATGGGACTGTCTCAAATTTGTTAAACAAAAAATTATTTTCCCATTGTATTAAAACAATGTTAGCAAAAATGGGGGGCACAAACAGCCCCTTTAGCTACAACTTTAACCTGATGTTCATCGTGTTTCACTGTTGCAGTCATTGCACTTGGGGTTATCCTGTTGGCAGGCTACCCGCAGTCGGCCTGAATTCCAAAGTCCTGGTCTGGCGTCTGTTGCTTTCGCCTCTTCCCTGACGTCCGTGTGCCAGGGGTATAAAAGATGCAGCCGACTCCATTTTCTTCAGTCTTTCTTGCCGCGCGGTGCCCGAAGCAAAAGCAGTTCGCAAGTGCCAGTCGGCCGACTCCTGAGATTTTTCGAAATCAAATTTCAGATCCGAAGTCTTCAATAAAGCTAAGTACCCCGTTGGGGAAACTTTTATTTTCTTGCTCCAGACTGATGTTAGAAAAAGTTAACAATTGTATTTCTTGTGGGAAGCAAATACCTCCTAAGGATTTTCATTCTTACTGTATCCCTTGCCTAGGCCCTGACCACGACATTGCTAGCTGTCTGTTCTGTGCTAGATTTAACCAATGCACTATTAAGCGTCGGTACGATTTTGCTTTTCATTACTTTGGCCGAAGGTTTAATTATATAATGCCGTCAGTACAGCCGATGACCGGAGTTTATAAAAAGTGCAAGGAAAAGGACAGGCATACGGGGTCCAAAGCTGACGACGAGGCCTCTGCTAGGCCAGTCGCCGGTTCTCAGTGAGTCGCTTTCGCAGCCCCTGATGCCTGCTACCTCAGAGCCACAGGTCGCTACAGACTCCCACGTAGAGTCAGCTAGGCCTCTGGATACTCGAGATATTGGACACTCGGAAACTATTCCCTCGGATGGGTCCGGAACCGCTGAGCAGGCATCGGTTTCTGAGGGTGTTTTCAGACCTACACAGTTATATGTTAAGCCAACCTCAGCTTCCAAGGCAAAGACTAAAACAGCTTTAAAGACAAAGAAACAAGTGCAGCATTTTCCTGGACAGAATTTCATGCCTAAGAAACGGATGCTTAAAATGGCTGAAGACCTAATTACTTTGATTAGGGGTTCCCATCCCCCCCTGGATAAGAGGCCTAGGCAAGGCACAGAATATGATTCCTCTGGTCCGGTTTCCATTTCCTCTGACTCCTCTTCAGAACAGGGATACTCTTTGCCTCCCTAATGAGGATTCTGATGCTGAAGAATCTATTCCTTCAGCTTCTCCTCCTGAGGATTATTCTTTTGGGGAAACCCTGCATGCCATGAGGGAGCATTTCCACTGGGAGAGCCAAGATTACTCAGAATCAAAGAAAAGGCTCAGAGACTTTCTTCTACTACCCCAGCATAGACCTCTTGCTATTCCACCTGTTCTAGACATTGTAGATGTATTCTCAGAATCCAGCCTGTCTCCTGACTCTTTGCCTCCTGCACCTGTTAAGCCAGACAGATACTACAGGGTTCCAGACTCTCATAAATTTATTTATAAAAACCCAGCTGGTGACCCAGAAACAATATCTCGGGGTCCCAAAGGGGTCAAGGCCTCTACTGCTAAAAACCTGTTCCCTCGGATAGGGATTCTAGGTCGCTGGACAGATGGGGGGGGGGGGTTACACTTCTGCTACCTTGTTTCATATGCTTAAATATCAGCAATACTTAATGTCACTGCTAAAACAGAAAATGTTGACAAATTCTGAATGTTCTGAAAACAAGGAAATGCAGGATTTATTGCATGCAGCTGAACAAGTGGGAAAGCATACTTTGCAATGTGGTTTTGATTCACTGGAGGCTTCTTGTAGGGCCGCTGTTACAGGTTCTGTTATTAGAAGGCATGCTTGGTTAAAGGAACAGAATTTGCCTGATCATGTTAAAGCCATGCTTGGTTAAAGGAACAGAATTTGCCTGATCATGTTAAAGCAAAATTATTGGATGCTCCATTACAGCATGATACTTTGTTTGGTGTTAAGGCAGAAGGGGTGTTGAAGAAAATGGAGGATAAACCGAAATCTATGCAGACAGTAAATGATTTCTTACAGGTACAACCTCCCAGATTTAGCAGGAACTGGCCTTCTAAGAATTGGTCCTTTCCAGTGTCAGACAGGCCACAAAGAGGCAGATACAGACGCCCTAGAGGTAGACAACAACCCCCGGGCTCATACAGGCCCATACAATGGGGTGCTACTACCTCCAAAAGCTGAGAAGACAAATCACTGTCATATAGGAAACAGTCCCAATGACTTTACTCTGCCAATGCCAAGCACTTATCTTTTGGCAGCACCCTTAGGGGGAAAGCTAGCACTTTTTTTCACAAAACTGGCACATGATCACCCAGGACAAATGGGTCTTAAACATAGTCTCTCAGGGCTACAGGTTCCACTTTCACACCCTTCCAAAGGCAAAAGGTATGCCAGACCTGCCCCACAATCAGTGGGCAGAGGCACAAAAACAAGTTTCATCTCTCATGGACATGAGAGCTATTCAGCCAGTAATACAGCAAGAGCAGGGACAAGGATTTTACTCAAGACTTTTCTTAGTACCCAGAAAGGACAAAGCCTGGAGACCAGTTCTGGACCTGTCTATTCTAAACACTTTTCTGGATGTTCCAAAATTCAAAATGTTGACTCTGCAGCAGCTTCTGCCCATGCTGGACAAGAAGGCTTGGCTTGTAACGTTGGACCTCAAAGAGGCATACCTGCATGTCCCAATCAGACAATCTTGCAGAAGATACCTCAGATTCAAAGCTGGCTCAATGCACTACAAATTCTCTGCACTGCCCTATGGCTTATCTACTGTGCCCAGGGTCTTCACAAAATGCCTGGCACCAGTAATTGCATTTTGCAGACAGAGGAATTCAAATATATCCCTACTTGGACGACTGCCTTATTCAAGCAGAGAACAAAGACATTCTACTAAAGCATCTGGCATTTGTAAAAAGATTACTAATTTGCCTAGGGTACACATTAAACGAAAAGAAATCAAAACTAGTACCTTCTCAAGAGATAATATTCCTGGGTGCAAGCTTAAGTACAACTGCCCAGATGGCTTATCTCATGCCAGACAAAGGCAACTGACTTCATACTTCAAAAGCATGGCATCTGCAAGAAAAATTCTGCAGGCTTTGGGCTTCCTGGCATCCTGCATTCTGCTAATTCCATATGCAAGACTGCATATGAGGAAGCTACAACGGTATCTAAAAAGTGTTTGGACTCAACATTGCCACAGCCTGGAAACATTAATTACTCTCATTCCCTGCCTGCAGCCTGGAAACATTAATTACTCTCATTCCCTGCCTGCATCAGGAGTTTCGATGGTGGGCACAGGCCTGTCACCACAGCAAGGGGCAGCCATTCACCTTGCCCACAGCCAGGCAGACATTAACAACAGATGCATCAGATTATGCCTGGGGGGCCCACATGGCAAGTAAATGTATTCAGGGCACATGGCCTGCAAGCCAAATGCATCTTCACATAAATCAAAAAGAGATGCTAGCTGTACAGAATGCCCTGACAGCCTTCAAGGATTTACTCCGTCCAGGACAACTGCTGATAAAAACAGACAATACTACAGTCTTGGTACATAAGCAAGGAGGCACACATTCCTACCCCCTCTGCAGACAAGCCATGACTTTGTGGAACACAGCATTGACTTATCAAGTGCACCTGTAGGCACAATTCCTGCCAGGAAAGACAAATCTACTCTGGCAGACGAACTAAGCAGAAACCTCATGGACCCTCACGACTGGAAACTAGATCCACAAGTCTTCAGCATGATAACAAGGAAATGGGGATGCCCAGACATAGATCTATTTGCCTCCCCTCACAACTGCTAACTACAGAGATTTTGCACAAGGACTTATCACAAACAAGCATGGAAAGTGGATGCTCTATCATTCAGCTGGAAAACCCTTACAGTTTATGCCTTTCCTCCACTGCCTCTCCTCCCCAAGGTACTCTTAAAGGTCAGACGAGAAGCCCAAAATGATACTGATTGCCCCAGACTGGCCACACCAGCACTGGTATCCAATCCTAAAGAACTTGTCTCAAGGCCCAGCCTGGACGTTACCTCAAATTCCTCATCTGCTGACCCAACAAAACAATCAGATCCTGCACAGCCAACTCAGAACAGTAAATCTGGCTGCATGGCAGATATTATAACCACTCTGGACACACCTCTCTCTAAAGCAGTTATGAATGTTATTTTGGAGGCCAGGAGGCCCAGCACCAGAAAATCTTATGCAGAAAAATGGAAGAGATTCTGTGCCTGGAACCAGGCACAATGAATTGACACGCTTGTACCAAATATTCCTCAGATTTTACAATACCTAACTGAGATGCTGGACAAAGGCCTATCCTTCTCATCAATTAAGATCTATGCCTCTGCCATTTCAGCTCATTACAATACGGACCCACCTATTTTTTCACATCCACTGCTGAGGCAGTACCTCAGAGGGGCCAAAAACATAAGACCTCCAAGGAGAGCACCAATACCTACATGGGACCTAAATTTTGTCTTGGAAAAGCTCACACTGCCTTCTTTTGAGCCAGCCAGTACAGCCGACATAAAGTTCATATCATGGAAAACAGCTCTGCTCCTAGCAATACCTTCAGCAAGAAGATTCTCAGAGTTACAGGCATTAATGGCTGTGGAACCTTTTATTATTTTCCATCCGGACAGGGTTTCTTTAAGGACAAACCCAACATTTATGCCTAAGGTAGTGTCCAGTGTGGCTCTTAACCAAACTATTCATTTGCCTACCTTTTTATCCAAACCCACAGAATAAAGGAGAGACTTCTGCATTCTTTGGACATACACAGACAGCTACGCTTCTGCTTGGACAAAACTAAAGCTTTCAGAAAGACTGAGCAACTTTTAGTGGCATATGCTGCAGGATCACAAGGAAAGGCTATTTCAAAGCAGATTATTTCAAAATGGATAGGCCACTGCATTAGTTTCTGCTATTCACAACATGGCAAACCACTGCCTAAGGGCATTAGGCCACATTCAACCAGAGCAGCAGCCACTTCAGCAGCCTTCCTCAGAGGAGTACCAACCAAGGATATTTTGGAGGCTGCAACTTGGACTTCAGTGCACACTTTTACAAAGCACTGCCACTTACCTCTTTACTCTAAATCCAGAGCAGGCTTTGCCACCGCAGTTCTGCAGGGCTTCATAGCCTCTCCTAATTCTATTTAGGCCCAGCCACCCAACCTTAGCTTTGGGATTCAACCCAAGTGTAATGACTGCAACAGTGAAACACTATGAACATAGTACAGTTGTGTACCTACCATAAATGTAGATGTTCGAGTGTATTCACTGTTGCAGTCGAGGGTACCCCCCCCCTTTTTTCATTGCTGGGACTTATCTGTACTTCTCTATTGTATACAACCTATGTGGTGTATTTGCTTGTAGATGAAGGTAATGTTTGTTAGTGCATGCTTTTTTATAAGCAGAATTTTTAGCCTACCCTTTTGGGGGCACGTGACATCTGGGGCAAGAAAAACTGAAGAAAATGGCGTCTGCTGCATCCTTTATACCCCTGGCGCACTGACGTCATGGAAGAGGCGACTGCAACAGACGCCGGACCAGGACTTTGGAATTCAGGCCGACTGCGTGTAGCCTGCCAGCAGGATAACCCCAAATGTAATGACTGCAACAGTGAATACACTCTAACGTCTACATTTATGGTAGGTACACAACTGTACTTTGTAAGTACTGCCCCTCTAGAAAAACAAAATTGTTCTTAATCACCAGTTCCATACTTGTACTCAGTGTGTAAATTTCGTCGTGATTGAAATAATTAACATCACTTAAAAAAAATCATTGAACCAAGCTAAACCCACATCAGGGGGGGGGGATAACATTAAATAGTTCCATTACATCTACTGTTAAAAGCATCAACTTGTCTGAATAAGTGAGTTCCTTAATTTTTAACATAAAATCCCAAGAGTCTCTACACAAGTATGAAATACTGTTGACCCTCTCTTTCAGTTTTAATGTCTATATATTTTGCCAGCAAATGAGTTTTAGAACAACTGGCGTTGACTGTTGGTCTCATGGGGGGGGGGGGGTATGCCAAATATAGAAGACACCATAGGAAATTTCATGTAGAAGATATCATACAGCGTGTTACTAATCTGCCCCTGGTCAAATAAGCCCTTAATAATATAATCAATCCTTTTATAGGACAGATGTATTAAACTTAAAGACGTTTCCTCATAAAACTCACTGTTAAACACATAACATTGCATCCGACTGATACAGTCTTCCCTAGTCATAATAACTAATCCCCCCACCCTTATCTGGTTTCATAGTTCTCAGTCTTATCCCTTGCCAGTTTTGTTAGTAAATCAAATTCAGCATCATTAAGAGTATGTACTGTTCCTTTGCTGCACCAGAAACCAGAGCTCTTGGTTCAAACTCCACTAGTTTTTCAAAAAGCAATAAGGGAGGGGATAGCATCGGGTTGAGAGTACTGTTTCTGCGAATGCTATCCAAACAAATATTTTCGGAGACACCATCAAATATTGGTTTAAAATTTAACTTTCTAAGGTATAATTTAAAATCCAACACCAGTCTTTCTATCTTTACATAGTTTGTTGGAAGAAAGGACAGACCTTTACAAAATAAATCGGCAAGTTCCATTTCGTAGACATCAATAAAATTATATACTGAAAAGTCATCTTTAGAGTTAAAAATAATCTGTGGACTGTCTGAAGGAATGAGCCAGTTTAATCTGCAGGTCCACCATTATTATCAGAGGAAAAAATAAATTCTAAGTCCTGTTCAATTTGTAAAAACTCCTGCCCTGCCTCTGGCACCCACTATTCTTCACATGTTGTACCGTCCTCCTTCCCTGTGAATTCACTTGTTGTTTGGTTCTTTTTTGCGTGTCTCTCTGATCTCCTCACTGGTCCGTTTTTTAGAGAGGATGAATTACCATGGTCATTTTGCTCTTCTGATTCATCAAGACAGTGTTTAGCTTACCTATCCATGTCCCCACCTCCTTAAACAGAGGGTTTAGGAAGAGCGTTTCCTTTTAGGTAATCGTTCTTATCATGGATAATTTTATTATCTTTTTTGTACAAAAAAGAAAAGTCTCCATTTGCACAAAAATGTTATTGTACTGACTTTAATTGTGCTCGAACAATAAGTCCTTAGTAACCAAGTTATTAAAACGACTGGCTTCAACGGTAAGGCCATCTAGAGCATTATGGTTGTGCTTGATAAGCATGGATTTGAGTTATTAGAAGTGCTTATCAAACAGGTTTAATAGCTCTTTATGTAAGGGGGAGTCTGCAGTCAGTCCATTAGGAAACTTCCAACACCTCAACCCTTTCAGAATGATTTTCTCCTGAAGACATTCACGAAGGTAGGTGTTTTTTTAACTGCAGCTTTTGACATTTAAACAGGGTATCATGGAAATCGTCCACCAGTTGCTGAAACGTTTTTCTCCCACCTATATCTCCTCCATTAAATGCTAAAGGCCCATTGAGCCAATCAACCAAATTGAATCCATCATCTTGCAGTGTGTTTGCTACATCAGAAGCATTGTAGGATTGTCCTCCATTCAAATAAAGGGGTGTGCAGAGAAATTCATTAACGTCAGACCCCCTTGAGTGCTGGCCATAAGTTTTCCTGTTTACTTTACAAGTAAGCTCCTTAAGTTGTAAGAGTATGCCAATACTGGTAACCACATTGTCCAATGTTTGGCTAACCTGCCCTCCAATACTGGCCTGTGGTTCTGAAAACATAATACAGAACCAAGAAGCAAAATGACCAAAGTAGTGCAAATACACTCCAGAAACCACAGAAAAGCAGTGAAGGACCACGGCTTTCCAAACAAAATTTTATTCCAATACTGAGCACTTTCATCTGACCTCTAACCAGACTTCATCAGAGTATACACACAAAATCACACACAGGTTTAAATACTCTCATAAAAAAATCACATGACCCCACACACCCAATCAAATAAAACTCGAAATTAAGTAAAACACACACATTCATGTTATTACACAAAAATTGACTAATTATTGTTTTTCCACAAAACATTGTTAATTAAACTTGATGAGATTTCAATTTTAACACACTGCCTGTAGAAGTTTGCTCATTAAGCCCAGTGGGAAAGCTAGCATTTAGCCTCAATTGCCATAGTAACTCACATGGTTCCAGTAAATCCACCCATGGACCTCCCTTAGGGTTCCTTAAAACACAGTCCAGCCCAAAAAATAAAAAGTAATGGGATGGATTATTGTGTACGTGCTTGGCTAAAGAATTAGTAGTCTTGCTTTTTTCTAATATCAAGGGAGTGTTCCTATCTTCGCTCCCTTAACTTTCTCTGAGTTTTCCCTACATAGAAACTGGTGTATTTTTGACACAGGGCCAGATAAACAACTCCCTTGGTGTTACAATTTCAGAAAAAATGGATTTTAGAAAGTATTCATTAACATGAATATAATCTGCACTTAAAATAAACTTACTCACAGACTGAATCTATTCCCACAAGAATAGGGGCATTTGATGCACTCTAACATCAGTCCTCTTCAGTTGACTGCCTGGATAAGTTCTTAATTCGTTTTTTTATCCTCCTCTTTCAGTGTAGTTTGATATCAAAATGTTATTGAAAGGGGAAACAGTTTTACTGATTGCTCTGAACTCTGCAAGAAGGGTATCTTATCGGAGTTGCAAGGTTTTATGGTGAATCAACCGTATCTCATTCTCTCTGAGAAATAATAATCCTCATTTTATGCCTAAAAGGGAATCCAAGTTTATTTAAGCCAAAACTTTCAATCTCCCTGTTTTCTTTTTTGAGTCTAAAAATGAGGGAGGAAGGATACTCTGTACTTTGGATGCCCACAAAGAAGAACTAAAGCTTTCAGATCTGTGGATCAGTTGTTCATTTCTCGTTAAGGTAAGAAGGGACAATCTCTGTCAAAACAGGCTGTTTGCAAATGGTTGTCTAATGCTATTACCCTTTGTTCTACTCATCATAACAGAACTATTCTGGGCAGCATGAAGGTCCAATCTAACAGGACCTTGGCCTCATCTGTAGGGTTGTATTCTGGAAATATTCTAGACACTACTCTTTTGTTCTCTGTACATGCTTTTACAAAAGAGTTATAAGCTTGATTCCTTCTCTAGGTCCAGATGAAGCTTTGCTATGACCAATTTCCAGGGACTCCTGGAGTCTTCTCCTTCCACCTCCCAAATGTAGTTGTAAGGTAATCGACCAGTATAGCTAAAGCTACTGCAGCAGTGATTAGTATGATGAATATAGCACAGTTGTGCAATTTGAACTTGCCATAATGGTAGATATTTGAATGATCACTGCTACAGTAGCTGCTTCATCCTCCTCGTCTCGTGTGTGTGTCCATTTGAAAAAAAAACCCCCACACTTCACCATGACAACGTTAAAATTCCTTTAATAAAAATAATTTTTAAAACCTAAGGACTCTGTGGTGTAAAAGGCTGTTGCTTAGAAAACTCGTGGCTTTGTAAATAAATAATTGTCCCTCACAATGATGAGCGCTTTCAGCTATGCCTTCTTCAGATTGCAAAGGGAACAGAGTTGTATTTCCATTAATAAATTACTCTAAACCAGTCATTTCACTTGTTTCCAGTCAACGCCTTTTCCCATCTATACATTCAGGAGGTTTGGATGCATGTTTCTATTGCTTTGATCTACAGCCATTCACATGTCGGAATCGAGACACACCTTTACTCTGCCCTGTCATAGGTCACCTTCCTTTCAGGATAGGTCTCAGGGGGCACTACAGCATTTAAGCCTGGTGGTTTATCAGCTTTTAAATTCACAATCCATTTCACCTCAATTAATTCCGTGCGATATGTGATGTCACCTTTTCTTATTCCATTAGATGTACATTCTGTAACTTTAAAGTTGAAGTAATGTGTCAGAAATTCCAAGACATGGTTCGCTAAAGCATTCTTCTGATCCTTATTTCAGATGTCCCTTAGGTGTCTCGGGACCTTTTATTCTTTAGGAGTTGATCAGTTTTGCCTATGTAATATGCTGGGCAGATCTTACAGGTTGCTAAATGTACCACGTGTTGAGTGTTGCAATTCACATGATATTTGAAACGATACTCCAAACCAGTTGTAGGATGCCAAAACAAATTACTAGCATTTATTACATTGCAGGCTGTGCATTTCCCACACTTAAGTTCCTCTCCTGTTTGAGATGTTCACTTGGAAAGCCATTTTTTTGACATAACCTCTTTAAATTCATTTTGTTCTTAACAATAAACTTGGGTTGTTCTCCTACTATGTCATGTAATTTGTTATCTAGCGTCAGTACTGGCCAAAATTTACGAATAATGTCACACTTCTGTACTGTCGTTACTAAATGTCAGTAAAAACCTGACTTGTTCATTCATAGAATTATATTGAACAGTTTTTTTTAATGAGTAATAGTAAGGCCATTGCAATAAGGTCAGCCTTTATTTTTTCTTAAATTAGTTATACGCTCAGCATTTAGGGTAGTCTCTTTCTTACTATATCCCCTTTCCATCAGATATCCTTGGAAGTTTAGTCTTTCATGCTACAAATCAGAGTCCCTAGTGCAGTCTTCTCATTCTCCATAATGTTCCTGGTAATGTGTCTGGGATGCATACTACTTTTAAATGTATAAGTATAAAACGAGGGAAATGCCACGGGTCTAGATTGAATTGACCCGTCACAACCAGCAGCACATTCATCAATGGAGTTCCTCACAGTCACTGTAGAACTAGTCTCAGCCCTATTATTCAGCCTCTCATACTCTGCAGAAAAATATGGAACTGAAGCATCCCTTCACAGAGTGGCAATACCTTCAATGCCTCTCTCAACAAACATTATAGCCACGGTTTCTAAACCTATCACATAAATCATCCAATTCCTGTGTAAACTCCAGATCACTAGGGTTGTATCTGGACACCCTCATGGCTTGTCCTCTGATGATATTCCGATATTCATGATATTTATCCAGGAAAAAAGAGAGGTCATTGTTCCTCTCTACTAGACACTCATTAGACCCATTATAGAGTACAACGCCCCTTTTGGAATGTACCTCACAAGACATCTGCAGCAGCTGGAAAGGCCACAGAAGTACTACACATAGAGGATTGCTGGCCTCAATCAAATGCCCTACACTGACCGCCTCAAAAAACTCCAGCTTTACTCCGTAGCACATCGCGTACTCCGATGTGATCTCTGCCTAACATATAAAGCTATGTCAAACCCAGAGCTGTTGAACGTGCTATACCTAAAAAAAATCCCAATCCCTCCGAGCTACACGCTCTGGGGACCTAAATCTTGTCACCACAATAAACAGGACACGCTAGAGGGATAGATTCCTGTCCCAGAGACTTCCTATACTCTGGGACAAGCTACCCATCTATGTCAAGCAAAGTTCTTCATTAGCACTCTTCAAGAAAAATCTTGATGAGTGGATGGGAAATACACCCCGGGGATCACTTCTGTGTCTCAGCTCGACAGTGGCACAGGAAAATAACTTTCTTGGGTGGTGTAAGCCATGGAACCTTGCCGGCTAGGCTTATGTAGGCCCTTGGGCCGATAGCCTAGTACCTACCTATGATAAATATGACCAGGGTGCATACTATGTCGATGCAACAAAACGTTCATATGGCAAGGTTTTCTAAAAAACCCCAGTATTCAGCATTACCATTACTCAACCTTTCAACAAAAACATCCAAAAATGTGAGTCTACTGCTGAATATTCATAACTAAACTTGAGGTATTCAGAAAGGGAATTAACTTCACCACTGAAGGTGGAATTCAAAGGTAGAACTGAGATGGGCGATCCTAGTGTTTTTAGGAGACCTAGTCACCATGTTCCAGTGCCGCATCCTTTAATAGCTTTTAGTAAGATGGTTGAAGATTATCTTTATGGAAGTAGGGTTATAAATAAGAATAGGTGGCATTTCCCTTGTTTTATACTAAAGATGTAGGTCAGATCAAGGGCATTGTGAAAGCACAGTGGGATATTCTAATGGATGATCCTGAGGGTAAAAGAAGCTGTGGGTGCAGCTCCGAGGTTCATTTATAAGAACAAGATGAATCTGAAGAGACTTTTGTGCTGCCCCAAGAAAGTATTGGGTGTAAAGCCTTCTACTACATATGGTACCATGCCATGTGGACATTGCAGTTTTTGTGGATTTATAGATTCTAGTCCCGTTTTTGTCAACCCTTTTGATTTATGCAAGCATGTCTTCCATGTGGCAGGGGACTGCATGTCTGTTGATGTGGTTTACCTTTCTTCCTGTGAAGTATGCCAAATGTTTTATGTTGGGAAAATGAACAGGAGGCTTAGGGATACAATTCGTGAACATTTATATTAGATTAGGACTAAGTCCAAGGTTAATTCATTGTCCAAGCACATCATGGATAATGATGATTCTCATACCTTCAGGTTTAAGATAATAAAGAGGGTTAGTCCCAACTTCAGAGGTGGGGATATCAGGACATAAACAGAGGAGAGGGAGACTGTCTCGATCATGAGGTTAAGAAACGATCAACACCCGGGACTTAATGGGAATGTTTCAGTTGATCCATTTTTGAAATCAAGGAAATTGAAAGCTTGAAGTACATTATTGGTGTAGGCTGTACAGACTGAGGAATGATGCCACTTTGTTTTAATTATATGCACATTTGTTTTTATTTTAAAAATGTAATGAATGATGTGTTTAATCTGTGCCAGTATAGTCTTACATAGGATATATATTTTTATATATGTTTTTTTTATACATATACCTATATGTAGTTATAGTTTTATTTATACATGTGATTATCATGTTTTAGAATGATTTTTAGGTAATGTATGTATATGAGGCATTATATATATCTATATATATATATATATATATATATATATATATATATATATATATATATTTATAAATATATATATATATATATATATATATATATAAATATATATATATATATATATATATATAAAAATAAATAAATATATATATATATATATATATATATATATATATATATATATATATATATATATATATATATATATATATATATATATATATATAAATATATATATATATATATATATATATACATGCTGGCACTTTAAGGGAGTAGTTGTTTTCCCGCCATGAAGCTATTTAAGTTTGAATGATTTTAGTAATGTTATAGGTCTGAAGAAGCCTAGTGGTGAAATCGCTAACCTGTGTGTTTTATTCTTAGGCAATAAAATAATGTTTGGATATTTTTATAACTTCTACGACCTCCATTTGGTATCTGGTGTTTCAAGTACCTTGGATGAATATAGCTGTGCATTACGTAGTGTCGCTCCAGCAACTATTGTTTTATTTTATTCTTTAGTCCTTGCTGTTTTTAAAACATTGTTTTACTGTTTCTTGCCTAAATTTATATAGCTAGTAGCTGTAGCATAGTCCAGATACAGGTTTGCTGCATGTGGGTCTGTTTGTAGTGGCTGTTGTGTTCTGAGCACGTTTTCCAAGCCATCTTTGACTGGAAGGGGTCCTTCTGCACCTTTTTGAGAAAAATGTGCTGTTTAGAACCTGTATGGTGAAGGGTGAATGGTGTAGGTCTTGGGAGTAAGCGCTCTCATTGGTTCGTCTGAGTTTTTTTAGTTTTTAGCTTCTGGTATTTAAGGCCTGCATTTGAGCAGGTTTCTGTTGCACGGCACTGAGTACTGCCTCGCAGTTTTGCACCATAGCTGGACAGATAATTTTGAAAATTTTTCCCTTGGGTACAGCTGTAGTACATTAGTATAGTCCTCACCTTTAGTGCATTTCCGGTCTCAGAAGTATTGCTAATGAGCTGTGACCTGTCAAACCACCAGACAAAAACCCCATCAGAAATGCCTATCTATGATGCACCTCGTAGATCAGACCGGAAAGCACCCTGTTTGTGATGACAGTTCTTCGAACCAAGCTTTATGGACAGTTGGACTACCTTTGTTTTTTCCTGCAAGCCTTGTTGACTTGGGTCTCCTAAGGCAGTGTAGCAACTCTCTCGTACACTGTAAACCGTCTAATAATAAAATTCACTCTAATACAGAGTATGAGAGATGTAGCAACACCAAGAATTTTTTGAATCCTTGCTTTCTTGCACTTGAAACAGTAACTCTGGAGAGTTTGTCATCTCACCCACCAATACTCATGCACATAGTACCACTAGTCATACCCATAGCACACACACAACACACAAATCAACACAAGCAGAGTTTCTCTCAAAAAAATTACCCAAACATCCAAACACCAGAGATCTCCAAAACAAAAGACTGCAACAACTAACACAGTTCCCACAGCACCAAAGATGCATAGCAGCACCAGTGTCTCCCCTACTAAGCCCTTAAGGCATAACACTCAGTCATTGGTGATTTTATAGTGAGACACATGGATGGCCCACTAGCACTCACCAGGTTAGATGAGGAGAAAGTAACGGTCAGCTGCCTGACCAGCTGACCAGTGCAAGGATTCGTCAGATCACACAGGCATTCGGGTCTCTCTGCAACAAGTACCATTATGACTATGCGTATCTCATGTTGGAGTGAACGATCTGAGATGTACCTCACTGGACTATATGAAGAGAGACATGATTGAGCTCTGAGTATGTGTCCCAGGCAGGTATGTCCCTAGTTTTGAGCAGCATATTACTCTCGCCTAGAATGATGCCACAGTGTAAATAAAAAAATTATTGATTTCAGGAATTGGCCTAGATTTTGGTGTCCTTCAAAGGGATTCAGTTTCTGTCAGTCTGGGATGACATGGTTGACAAACCATGCTGCTTTGCCAGAAACAGTTTGCACCTGGCACACTAGGCTTTCAGCTGCTGGCAAAGGCTCTTGCCTGCCCCAGAGTACCTTTTTTAGGCACGGTCTCAAAAATAAAATTGCTGAAGTGAAAATTGCCAACCATAACAAAGTAAGAGTTTTGCTGCCAAATGCTAGGAGCTTAAACCAAAAACTGCACACCCTGGAAGCACTTCTGTCACTTGAGGATGTAGATGTCTGTGCAGACCTCGAACCAGGTTTCTGTGCCTTGGAGAGTACCCCAGCAGTGCAAGGCTACAGTGCCTTCCACACCTTCAGACCACAAAACAAATGTGTGAGAACCAAAGGAGGCGGTGTTTCTGTCTATACTGGGGATAAATTCACCTCCCCTAGTTAGATTGGACAACTCCATAGAGTTATTCCAATATCAGATTACTGTGTTCTGACCCCCATTCAACAAGTCCTAGCTAGTTATAGATCCCCCTCCTTGGATTATGATGCACACGAGGCCTACTTGACCAAACTGGAGTCTATTTCAAATAGTGCCAAACACTTTGCTCATGGGGATTTCAATTATCCCATCATCAACTGGGAAACCTATTCCACCCCTAACTCATTAGCACAAAAGTTCCTTTACTTTAACTCAAATTCCTTGAAGCAAGTTGTTCAAACTCCAACAAGAGGAACAAACATACTAGATCTGGTCCTCACTAACATGATAAACAGATATACCACCACAGCTGTTGGATCATCTTTAGTCATGTCTGACCACAGATCAGTCGCCTTCAAACTAGCACTAACACCAGAACTCCAAAAGGATGAATTCAGACTAAAATCTTC
Organism: Protopterus annectens; assembly: GCF_019279795.1. NCBI lineage: Eukaryota > Metazoa > Chordata > Ceratodontiformes > Protopteridae > Protopterus > Protopterus annectens. The sequence goes on along the minus strand of NC_056735.1, from coordinate 1,376,332,572 downwards.
ACCAAAACAAACTATGCCATCCTAGGGGAAAGGTATAAATGCATTTCAAGCCTCAACCTCAGCTGGAAGTGGTAACTACACCAAAGTTTGCACAAAAGCCTTGTAAAATCACTTGTATAAGTGTATAGACTTGGCTGTTCCAGAAAGAATGAAAGCCACAGCCCCAACTAAAAACAAGCTTCCCTGGTGGACATCCCAGCATCAACAACTTTACAACAAACATAAAAAGTTGCTATCTAAGGTGAGGCCCCAACAAAGTAAAACCATCCTCCTCAGCCTCCACAGACAAATAAGACAACATGTCAAATCCTCTAAAAGGTAAATTTGAGAAGAATTTGGCCATTACAGCCGAGGATAACCATAAGAGCTTTTACAGCTATGTACGTAGCCTAAAAGGTAGGACCCAAGCATGTGCCGAACTAGTGACTAACAGCGTCACGCACACTGATCCCACAGTGATAGCAAACCTGCCAGTGGACAGATTTGCCGAAAAATTTCACTTCCTTATCCCTCCAAACTTATCATAAACCTTGCCTCAACACCCACCCACACTACATATTTGAAGAGCAGGTCATTAAAGCCTTGTGTAAAGAAAAAAGAACACAGCCTCTATGGGACCAGACAGCATCCCAGGCCATCTTCTAAATACACTAAAACATGAACTAGCATCACCATTAAGTACCCTATTCAGTCACAGCCTAACCACAGGCTTTATCTGGCGGAATGGAGAGGTGAAAGAGTTATTCCCCTCCACAAAGGTGGCTTGGCAACAGACCCAGGGAATTAAGACCCATAAATCTGAATGACCTCATCTGTAAAGCCACTGAGCATATTGTCATGGACCTCATAAGTAAAGACCTGGGCGACCTCCAAATCCTGGATTGACCCAGTTCGGCTTTGTCAAGGGCAGATCCTGCCTGCTAAACATCATGGATTTCTTCAAAAATGTGACCAAGGCAGATCTGTGCACACAGCATAACTAAACTTGGAAAAGGCCTTTGACACAATCTCACGCAAACTGATTGTAAACCCCTATGTTGTAAGGTGGGTTGCCATCTGGCTCATAAATTGGTCAGACACTATCAAAGTGGGTGACTCCACATCAACCAGCAGACCTGTCCTCAGTAGGGTGCCACAAAGGTCAGTGCTGGGCCTCCTACTGTTTTAGTATATACTTCCCAGAAGTTCAGGTCAAAACTAAGGGGCTGTGGCTGACCAAGTTTGCGGACAACTGCAAACTGGGTGCAATTATCTAATCCCCAAATGCTGTCCGTATACTTCAGGAAGGTCTTGCACAGACCAACAACTGGTGCCTTAGTCATTGTTGCAAACTGAATGCAAAGAAATGCATCATGATTCCCTTCAGCAAAAACAAAGTCCCTTTACACTATCAAATTAACAACAATACCCTAGTTACATACAAGTGGTAAGAGGTCTAGGATCACAAGTAGACTGTGACCTTAACTTTGACCACCATGTGTCTACTGTAGTAAGAGAGGTTTTATACGTAGCACACTTGATTTGTAAAGGCATTGCCTCTAGAGCAAAGGAAGTTATAACCCCTCTGCACTCTTCACTAATCAGGCCCATAATTGAATAAAAGCCCCTTTTTGGCATGTACTGTACAAAGCACCTGCAGCAATTGGAGAGAACACAGAGGTCTCCAACTAAGAAGATCAAGGGAGTCCACTGCACACACCAACTAAAGTCCCTGGCAGTATACTTGGTATTGTATAAACTTTTTAGGGAAGACTTATGCCTGGCTTAGAGTAATCTCTGACCCAAACCTAATGAGTTTTCTGCACATCTGTAAATCAAATGGGAATAAAGCTACTTGTTCCAGAGACTAAAATATGGCCTGCAACTTGAAATAGGATGTGTCGGAGGGGCAGATTTGTCTCCCAGCATCTGCTGCGCCTTTGGAATAGGCTTACCAAGTCATGTGAAGCAGAGCACCTCTGTGACAGTGTTCAAAAAGAACCTGGACTAGTGAATGGGGCACCGTAAATTCTTACTGCGGATAGTGCTCACAACTCTCCTGGACATGGGCAGTCATTATCAAATACAATCCTCTGTATTGACTAGAGTATCTATGGTATTTACATTGGGATGAAACTGCTAGGCTTGAAATGACCTCTGGGTCAATAGCCTAGTAACCTGCTATGTTCTTATGAAAGGGAATTGTCGCCTCTTGACAAATTTTACATAAGCAGCATCACAGAATTGAAATGCTAAGCTTCAAACTTTGTTTATAATGCATTACATTTTAAGATGACTTAAATGTAGCATCAGGGATGCCTGTGACATTTAGAGAAACGTGAGAATAAATAAATATATATATTTGTAATTCGTGTAAAGTATCAATACATTTACCAAAGCTTAGAGAGAGGGGACTGTCAGTTCATTCAGACGACAAAAAGATACTTTGAACAAAGGCCTGCAATTTAGCTACTTTGTGGTTGCAGTTGTATTAAGTAGTACATTGTAAAACAAAGTCTGAGACGCACATAAGTAAGGGCCATTCAAGAAGTAAAAGAAGCAATTTTGTTGCAGAAGGTATATAAGGGACAGTGACTTGACACTAATCTCATTGTATGTCAATGGCATGGGAATGCACCAGTTTTCCTCACATCTGGCATGACTTGTGTAAAGCAGACTTGAAATGAATTATGGGAAAGAAGCCTGAAGAAAAACAAGATCACGTTGAAATGTCAAGCCCCATTGGCAGCCATTTTGCAGAAACCATAATAAAATTCTATAAGAAACAGTAAAGAGAGTTTTGAGGTGCTAAAATAGCTCAGAAATCATTCTAAGGTGGTATTTACCTTTTTAAAGTGATAGTCTTCAGAGATCTAGGCATTTGTTGACAATGAACTGTCCTTTGATCAAGCATCAGTTACAGTAGGGAAATCTATTCATTGCTCAGTTAAGGAACTTGTTTGTTTGAGATCCAGATAGGTGTAGGTTCCCCTATATTCCTCCTTTATTAAACTGATGATTGCCCATGTAATGCTCCATTTGAAAGACCTCAACATTTCCTTAGTAAAATTCCTTAAAATAATTCAAGGTCTAGGCTGCTTTAGCTTTTGGGGTAGATTAAGAAGTCTACAACCATTCACCAAAAGCACGCACTTCCTGAAAAGATGCTAAAGACACTCCTTACACCTCAATGTATCAGTCCAGAGTACGAATAAATCCACAACAGTTAAAGGAAGTCAGCAAACCACTGCAAAAAGAGGAATCCAAATGTTTAAAATCCCATAACTCGATTTATTCCAAGTAACAAAGTGAGCGCTTTCGCCAATAGGCTTCTTCAGACTAATAAAATAGCACTCAAAGGCAAACATTTAAATACATTCTATTGAACTGTGATTGGTTCAATACATTTCAAGTTCACTAATTGAGCACACATTTTATTCTAAAAGTGAACATGCATAATTCAAATAAATAACCTATGACCATGAAAATACATAATTCATAAAACATAGGGTTGTATAATACATCCTCAAGCTAATTTATACAGAAAGAATATATATACATATGTTAAAACATATAAAAAACATATAAAACCTGTACAGCACATTTACTACCTATGTGTTAAATCCTCACTTAAAGTGCTTGTTCAAATTCCTAAAATGTTAGTAACATTTTTTGGGTCTGTATACCCTTCTATTCTTCAAAATGGGTTTAACTTGAACTTTATCGTTTAACCCTGGTGGTTCATCGGCTTTCAGTCTGATTATCCACCTCATTTCACTTTCTAAGGTCAAGTTAACAATATCACCTCCTCTAAGGTTGGTATTCATACATTGTAGGACACTAAATTTAAACATATGGTTCTGTCCTGATACCTGGTGGTGCTTAGCTAAAGCATTTACTTCTGAATTTATTCTGATGTTATAGTTATGTTCCCTTATGCGTTCTTTAAGGCTCCTATTAGTTTTGCCTACGTAGAAGGCTGGACATATATCACACCTTGCGAGATAAACCACATTTTTACTATTACAATCAGTGTTAGTATCAAAATAGAACCTATAATTTGTAACCGGATGAATAAATACGGTTTCTACATTAATGAAACCACAGTGGTTGCAGTTACCACAAGGCACTGTGTTCCTATCTCCCTTATCAGATATCTTTTTGGAATTCACCTTCTTAGGGTTACATAACAATCAAGGCAAAACTAGGTTCGAACCCTGCTATAGCACCAACCTCCCTGTTGGATGACAGAATTTCCCAGTGCTTATTATATAGTTCTTTGATCACTTTGGTGTCCCTACTATATGTCATAACAGGTCTTACTGTTTCTCTCTCTAACAATCGGGGGATTTCTAAGCTTTGATTCCCTTCTATAAAGTAGGGTTTAGCTGTCGTAGACCTCAGTTCATCAACCTCAAAAACTAATAGGAGCTAACAGGAAGAGCGTGCTTTTGGTGAATGGTTGTATCTTGTTTTAGTTTCGACACGCTGCTCCTGATCTCTGCTTGGTTGCTGTACATTTTTTGTGTGACAGATTAAGAAGTCTGTTTTCTCTGTCTTACAGCCTTGAGGGTGGAGGTCAGTTTTACTGTTTAGGTTACAAACATCATTGTTTTGTTAGATTTTCTGCACCACAGAAACACTTGTAATATCAGAAATTCTGTCCAAAGCTCTTAACTCGCATCATAATATAAACAAAAAAATAAGCCCACATAGTGTGGGATGACCCAGCAATGACTAGAAGACCAGGGTATAACCCCGAAGAATACTCTAGTAATATAACATAACATAAAAACGACTATGGTTTAGTTTAGCATTTTCATCCCTGTCAAAATTGGGACAACTTCAGAACTATAGGAAGTGATGAAACAGAAGCATTTAAATAATCCATTTAATTGAATTTGTTGTTGTTGTCTTTCGGCCCTTCTCATTTAGGGGTCGCCACAGCGGAACTCCGGTCCGCTAATGATTGGCAGTAGATTTTTACATGCTGAGTTGCCGGCCCTGACGCACAACTTTCAACAAAGGTACACCCATTCACGCATGTCTCCACACAGAAGACACTCTAGCTGAGAATCGAACAGGACAATGTCGTACTGTGAGGCGACAACGCTACCACAGCACCACCACAACATGTGATCAGTACCAATTAAAGCCAATCAGAAACAAAGCCAAAGGTTGAAAAACCTGCATTACTAGCTGGTTGTAATAAAATTGCACCTAACATGAAACCTTTTGGAATGATGGGCTGATTTGCCCAGAGGATTCACTTCCTATGGAACAATGTATCCCTTTTGCCTCTTTCAAGTTAAGTCTTGATGGATTCACAGCAGTTTATCCCAGGGATTAGCAGTATAGCCTTTAACAAGAAAATGATAAACCTATTGGCAAGATTTCAAGTTGCATGGCTAGTATTTTCTTCAAATCACCTGCCCAGTACTAACTTATGAATGTATTGGCTACCACTTCTTGAATGACTGTTGTACTGTCACTGTCCTACCAGTCCTTTTAATACAAAAGGTCATTCAGATTTCCATAAATGGCCTGATTCTGCAGCATTTCTTTTCTTTGTGTCCTCGTGCATTTCCTGAAAATTATTTTGTAATTTAATTGTAATGTCATCAGTTTCATTTGAGTTTGCTTATTATCGAATATTTAAGTATTTTGTATTTTAATTATCTAAAGCTGGAGAAGTTTTTTTTACAAGACCATTCTTAGTAAACCGCAGCAGATTAGCTTGAATCTAAGCAAGCTTTTCATATACCATAAGTTCAGGTCACTTTGGGATCTTCACTTCCTTTTGTTCTTATAGTTTGCCTCTGATCCTTTTCATTTTCTTTTTCTTATTCTATTTATTAACTCAGTTTCTCTGTTTCCTTGATTTATTATTTTAAAAAAGCTTGATGGCCACTGTCTACATTTTTAAATAATGCCCAACTTGCATCCAGTATGATGGCCAGGGCATTTAGCTTTGTTTCTAAAATTCTAGTCTGTCACTGTTAATAGTCCCAATCTACTATTAATTGAAAAAATATGTGGATCTACCTTTCTTAACAATATTGAAAGTTTAGCTGTTATTTTTATATTTGTTTAAAAAAAAAAGCACAAACTACCTTTATTATCTAATTGGTTTAACTGAAGGATGCTAAAGAAGTCTTTCTGAGACCAAGAGCTATGTATATTTGAGGAAGCTGTAATTGTCTCGAGTGGTCTTTTAAGACAATAAGTTTCCTACGAATTTAATGTAGCATTATTTGCGACTCTTTGAGTAGAAACCACTGTATTGATCCTGTTATTAACTACGTTTTGTGCTGTTTTCCAGTCCCCTACAGTTATCAAATTATTTTATTTATTATTATAAAATTTCGACAACTTCAGAATGACACAAATAAATCCATACTACTAGACAAAACAAACTACTTCTGTCAGCTGCAACAGAAACACCACAACAAACCTCGGAAGTTTTGGGCTGGCATTAACAAGCTCCTCTGCCCAGGGCAAAGCACAACTCCTACCCCCTCAGCCTCGATCCAAAACGCACCAGAATCCATAGCGAACACCTTTAACAGTTTCTTTACAGAAACTATCCAGGCCCTCGCCAGTAAACTTAACACCACATGTCCTAACAACAATATCCCTACATCCAGGAATTTACCCTCATTTAGCTTCCAAACAGTCCCTACCTCTTTTATTAGAGCTCTACTTAAAAAAAAAATTAAACCTACTACCCTCTCTGCTGACCTTCTCCCCTCTGATTACCTACAAATATCAGCTGATGTCATAGCATACCCTGTTTCTATCTTAATAAACAGAACCATAACAGAAAACTCTATCCCCTCTATCTGTAAGATATCACGTCATTCCACTCCATAAAGGTAGCAGCTCCACAGAGATGTCAAACTATAGACCAGTAGCTGTCCTTTCCCTCCTAGCTAAAATCATGGAAAAGTGTATTGACAAACAACTTTTATTACACCTCACTCAATATAATCTCCTCGCTGACTCCCAACATGGCTTTAGACCACACCATAGTACCACCTCAGCCCTCCTATCCTTTATTAACTCTATTAATTTCAACCCTAACAATAACATGCTATCCTCAGCCCTGATGTTTTTCGTGTTTCACTGTTGCAGTCATTATATTTGGGGTATTTGCTTGCAGGTAGCCCTCAGCCGGCCTGATTATCAAAGTCTTGGGTCCTGCGTCTGTTGCTGTCTCTCCTTCCATGACATCAAGTAGTCAGGGGTATAAAGCATGCAGCCGACGCCATTACATCAGTCTTTCTTGCCATGCGGTGCCCAAAGCAGAAGCAGTTCGCAAGTGCCAGTTGGCCGACTCCTGAAATTTTTGTTTTCGTGTTTCAGAACTGAAGTCTTCAAAAAAAGCTAAGTACCCCATTGGGGATCCTTTTTCTTGCTCTAAACCGATGTCAGTAAAAGTTAACAGTTTTATTACTTGTGGAAAGAAAATACCTCAAAGATTTTCATTCGTACTGCATTTCTTGCTTGGGCCCAGACCACGACGTCCCACACTTGTCGGTTTTGTGCCTTATTCAATCCTCGAACTGTTCGTCGGTTCATTTTCGCATCAAACTATTTCGGTACTTCTGTTTAATTATCCAGAAATGGCTTCAGTAAGCTACTGACATTCCAAAAAAACGTAAAGATAAAGACAGAGACAGACAGCATAGGACAAAAGCTGCGGACGACGCTTCCATTAAGCTAGTTGCCAGTTCGCTGGTACTCAATGAGGAGCTTTCGCAGCCCCTGATACCCGCTACTTCAGATTCGCCAGCCTCTACTGAGACCCATTCGGAGTCCAGTATGCTGAGAGATGCTTCTTCGACTATGGAACCTGTGGATGTCTCTACCTTGGATGGATCCGGAGCCGCTGTGCAGGCACCAGCTTCTGAGGGTGTATACAGGCCTACTGACTTGCATATCAAACCGACACTATATTCTTCTTAAAGGCCTAAAACTCGATCCACTCCTAGAAAACTGACATCCAAGTCACATGGTCAGGCCCATATGCCTAAAAAACAAATGATAAGAATGGCTGAAGACCTTATTACTCTAATTAGGGGAAGCCAGCCTTCTCCTTCCAAGAGACCTAGAACTGATTTTCCTTCTGAGTCTTCTTTTCATGATTTTGAAATTTTCTGTTTCTTCTGATGACCAGGATTTGCCCGTATCTACCTATGAGGATTCTGATGCAGAGGACTCCATTCCCTCTGCTCCCCCTCCAGAAGATTTCTCTTTTGGTGAAACTTTGCGCAGTGTTAGGGAGCATGTCTACTGGGAAAGCCAGGATTACTCTGACTCCAAAAAGAGGCTTAGGGAATTCTTACTCTTAACTCAACACAGGCCTTTAGCTATCACTCCTGTACTGGACATTGTAGATAATGCCTCCTTGGAATCTAGCCTGGCCCTGACACTTTACCTCCGGCTCCCAGGAAACCTGATTGGTGTTACAGAGTACCTGACTCTCACAAGTTCCTCTTTAAGAATCCTACTGCGGACCCAGGGACCATTTCACAGGGACCCAAGGGCATTAAGGCTACTACTGCCAAAACCCCTACCCCTTCTGATAGAGATTCCAGGGACCTGGACAGATTGGGTAAGAAGGTATACACTTCTGCTACTTTTGGTCATTAGGGCCTTAAACTGCCAGTTGCATATGTTAAAGTATCAGCAGCATATTATTGGATTGCTTAAATTGAAAATGATGTTGATTCCTGTGCTGAAAATAAAGAATTACAGGATTTAATGCATTCTGCTTAACAAGTTGGTAAACATACTTTGCAATGTGGTGTTGATCCTTAGAGGCATCTTACAGGGCTGCTGTCACTGGGTCTGTTCTTAGAAGGCATGTTTGGCTTAAGGAGCAAACTTTGCCAGATCATGTTATTGGATGCTCTCTTAAACCAAGACCGCCTGTTTGGCAGCAAAGCAGAAGAAGTACTTAAAGATGGAGGAAAAAGCTAAATCTATGCAAACGGTTAAAGATTTCCTGCAAGTATAGCCTCCCAGATTTAGTAGGCATTGGCCTTCTAAGAATTGGTCGTTTCCTGTCTCTTCCAGGCCTTCTCAGTCCAAACCCAGGACGAGCAGACCACCTAGGCTATAGTGTCAAGGTACTCACAGGCCTAAGCAGTGGGGGGGCTCCCACTTCCAAAGTTGGAAGTAGTAAGACGCCCCCCTGTGGTAAACTGTCACAATTACTTAACCTTAAACCTTTTAAGCCCTGCTCAACTGACTGCTCCTTTTAGGGGGAAAGCTCTCCCTGCATGCAAAAAAACTGGAAACTCATTACCCAAGATAAATGGGTTTTAAATATAGTTTCCTAAGGATATAGATTCCACTTAAACACCCTACCAACACCAAACTGTTTGCCAGACCTACCCCCAAATCAGTGGGCAGAGGCTCAACAGCAGGTTCTCTCTCCTCTCTTCTAAGTATCAGGTCTATTCAACCTGTCCCAGCAAAGGAATGGGGACAAGGTTTTTGCTCCAGACTTTTCCTGGTACCCAGAAAAGTCAACTCCTGGCATCCTGTCCTGGACCTGTCTACCCTAAACACCTTTTTGGTAATCCCAAAAATTCAAAATGCTAGCTCTTCATCAACTGCTTCCCATGCTAGGCAAAAATGCCTGGTTGGCAACATTGGACTTAAAGACGCTTACCTGCACATCCCAATAAGGGAATCTTGCAGAAAAATACCTTTTCTTCAGAGCAGGCTGCATGCACTATCAGTTCTCTGCACTGCCTTTTGGCTTATCTACTGCGCCCAGGGTATTCACAAAGTGCCTAGCTCCAGTCATTGCATTCTGCAGGCAAAGAAGTATTCAAATATATACCCATACCTGAACGATTGTCTAATTCAGGCAGAAAGCCAGTACACACTATTGAATCATCTGGCATTTGTAAAGGAACTAACCTCACTGGGGTACACCATAAACAAAAGGAAATCTCACCTAGTACCCTGCCAACAAATTGTATTCCTGGGAGCAAGTTTGAACACAACTTCCCAGATGGCCTATCTCACGCCAGAGAAACCAGTTTGACAGCCTACTTCAAACTACTGGCCACAAAGACCCAGTTATCTGCAAGCCCTGGGGTTCATGGCCTCTTGCATCCTACTAATTCCATATGCAAGACTGCATATGAGGAAACTACAGTGGTATCTAAAAAGCCTATGGTGTCAACATTCTCGGGACCTGGAATAAATTATTCCTATCATTCCTTGTATAAAGACAGAGTTCCTTTGGTGGGCAGAGGCCTGCTACCACAACAAGGGACTGCCATTCACTCTACCCCCTGCCGCCCAAACCCTAACAACCGACGCATCAGACTACGCATGGGGGGCTCACTTGGCAGGGCAGTGCACTCAGGACAAATGGAACCAGAGTCGAATGTACCTGCATATCAATCAAAAAGAAATGTTAGCTATACAGAATTCTCTGACAGCCTTCAAGGACCACATTCTTCCAGGACAATTATTGGCAAAGACAGACAACACCACTGTTATGTGGTACATAAACAAGCAGGGGGGAACCCACCCGTACCCTCTCTGCAGACTAGCCATGGGTCTGTGGAACACAGCCTTGAGTGGATGCCCTGTGCTTCACCTGGGAAAGCCTTTCAGTTTATGCCTTTCCCTCTCTGCCTCTTCTCTCGAAAGTTCTACTAAAGATCAAACAGGACAAACCAAGGACAATACTCATTGCACCAGACTGGCCACGCCAGCACTGGTACCCCCTCTTGCGCAGTATGTCACTGTTGGAACCATGGCACCTGCCTCAGACCCCTTCCCTGCTGTCCCAGCAGGAAGGCCAGATTTTGCACCCCTAGCTTCAAACCCTGAATCTTGCAGCCTGGCAATTACCTGAGCTCTCCAATACCATCCCTCCAGTAAGCATGTGCTGGATGTCATTCTGGAGGCAAGAAGGTCTACTACTAGAAAATCCTATGCGGAAAAGTGGAAAAGATACTGTTCCTGGAGCCAAACTCAGGGGATGGGCACAACAGTGCCCAGCTTACCGCATATTCTTCAATACTTAAGAGATGCTTCACAAGGGCCTTTCCTTCTCTTCTATTAAAATTCATGCCTCAGCCATTTCAGCATGTTATAATACTGAGCCACCCCTCTTCTCCCACCCCCTGCTGAAGCAATTCCTCAGAGGGGCCAAAAATTTAAGACCACCCAGGAGAGCCCCTTCCCCAGCCTGGGACCTTAACTTTGTACTGGAAAAGCTCACTCTACCTCCTTTTGAGCCAGCTGCAACTGCAGAGTTGAAATTCTTTTCTATGGAAAACGGCCTTCCTTCTAGTCATCACTTCAGTAACAAGAATGTCTGAATTACAGTTTCTCATGGCAGTGGAGCCCTTCATCATCTTCCATGCAGACAGGGTATCCCTCAGGACCAACCCTTCCTTTATGCCCAAGGCGGGCAGTGTGGCCCTTAAGCAGTCCATTCCTTGCCAACCTTCTTTTCTATTCCACAGAACAAAGGAGAACATATACTGCACTCTTTGGACGTGCACAGACAACTTAGATTTTATTTGGACAAGACTAAGCCTCTCAGGAAAACTGAACAGCTGCTAGTTGCCTTTGCTGCAGGGGCAGAGGGGAAGGCCATTTCAAAGCAAACCATTTCTAAGTTGTTAGGCCATTGCATTTGTTTCTGCTATAAGCACCATGGAAAATTAACCCCACAGAGAATAAGATCACATTCCACCAGGGCTGCATCTACTTCAGCAGCCTTTCTCAGAGGTGTTAAGCTGCTACCTGGAGTTCTGTCCATGCCTTCACCAAGCATTACCACTTGCCTATTTTTTTCTAAATCCAGAGCTGGTTTTGCCACTGCAGTCTTGCAGGGCCTAATAGTTGGCCCTAATGCTCTTTAACTTCCTCCTCCCTTCCTTAGCTTTGGGAATCTACCCAAATGTAAAGACTGCAACAGTGAAACACGAAGAACATAGTACAGTTGTGTACACTTACATAAATGATGTTCGAGTGTATTCACTGTAGTAGTCCTGGTTACCCTCCCTCCCAGCCCCCTGACTTCTATCGGCTATACCTCTCTTCTTGTTTTACTGTATTTAAGCTTTCGGGTGTATTTGCTTTTTGTTGGAGATGTAACCATGTATATAATTGCTTCCCATTATGGTGGAACCTGACATCTGGGGCAAGAAAAACTGATGTAATGGCATCGGCTGCATGCTTTATACCCCTGACTACCTGACGTCATGGAGGAAGAGACAGCAACCGACGCAGGACCGAAGACTTTGATAATGGGGCCGGCTGAGGGCTACCTGCAAGCAGGTAACCCAAATGTAATGACTGCAACAGTGAATACATGCTAACATCTACATTTATGGTAAGTGTACACAACTGTACTTTTCTAGACCTCTCTAAGGCCTTTGACATGGTTAATCACCAGTTACTCTTACAAACTCTCTAAACAAAATATCCCTTAGGATTGAAACCATTATATGGATTGGCTGCTATCTTAGTGGTAGATAGCAGGCTGTGAAGTAGCAGGATAAACTCTCCACCCTTCTCCCCGTCACCCTCTGTGTTCCCCAAGGTTCCATACTAGGTCCCCTTCTGTTTTCCCGTTTTATCAATGACCTTCATATTGCTCTCCCAGATGCTACCTGTATCCAGTATGCTGACGACTCCACCCTGATTTGCTCAGCTTTAACCTCTACAGACTTGCTTACTCTAACCCAGAAAACCTTTAACACAGTGGAAAACTGGCTCTCTAAGCAACAACTACTACTAAATCCAAATAAAACAAAACTACTGCTCTTTTACCCTATTCGTAAATCCCTCCAACCCTCATTCAGTATTACATCCAACAGTGGTGTAATAATCTCACCAGGTAAATCTGCCAAACTCCTAGGTTTCACAATTGATAATAACCTCAAATTTGACATGCATGTTAACCAAATTAACTAGGGTCAGTATACAAAAATAAAATATTCCTTACCCCTTTAGCCGAGACTACATTTGCCCATACACATGTCCTCTCTGCCTTACTCTATGCCTCACCAATACTCACTAACCTGAATAAGGCTGAAGTCAACAAACTTTCTAGTTGCTACAATCAAATTGCAAGGTTTACAACAGTACTCCTTACAGAACCCATCACTGTCAGAAACTGCATCTCTTAGGGTGGCTAAAACTCCCTCGGCTAATTCAGTATAATCAACTCTTAGTAGCCTATAAGATTATTTATCACCCAGAAAACACACCTTCCCTCAAAAACATTATCTATCCCTACAAAAATACGAGATCACTTCGATCCACTTCTAAACTGCTGATTCAATCTGTCAAAGCTAACAACCTATCCGGAGAATCATTGTTTGCTAATGTAGTTGCCAAAATCTGGAATTCGCTCCCACCTGACCTTGCAATGAATCACGCTCTTAGCCAATTAAAAAAAAAAAACTGACCCAGTATTTTAAAGCTCAGTGGCTATGCCCTTGCTCTACACCCACCTAATAATTCTCCTTCACCCACTTTATCTGTAACTGCATCCTAGAAGTACCCATCTTCTGACTTGTGTATGCAATAAAAACTGTACCATGGTATCTGATGCACTGTATTTAGATTGCTTATAAATACTTTTACAAGAATTATATGTAACCTATTTGTACATACTCCTAAAATGTAGAAACTGTACTCCTGTATATTTCTGCAACACTCGTTTTTGTCTTTATATATTCCCTGCATTGGAGCTTTTCTCCCCGGGCCTCCGCTAACAATGGACTTGTGTCCAGTCGGGCTATCCCGGTCAACAAATGTAAATAAATATTAATTTGATCAACTTAGTTATTTTCATTAAAAATGTTGCTTGGTCCTTATGAAGAGCACATGCTTGTGTTGTTTTAAGATATGACCAAGTATTTAATATGTAGTTAAGAAAACGCATATGTCCTATTGGTTTGTACCTGAAGATGCAGGAGTCCCCCCCCCCCCCCCAAAGAAAAATACAGTAATTATCCCCACAAGGTTGCTAAAACTGTGCCAGATGGAAATTTTAATGCAGTTCTTTTTCTTAATATTTTGTTACTGCTCTTTTTTGTGTGGGCCTCCTGGAAAAGATCAGTGTATACTGGATTTTTGTGAACAATTTGGAAAGTGTTTCAATATCTTGTTTGAATAGCCTTTGAACCTTAAGATGGAAAAAAAAAAAATTCTGCTTATCTAGGTAATAGACTGGATGTGCTTGGCGTGTAATAATCCCGGGTATTCTGGTGGATAACATTCCTAAGGAGCACATGAGTATAAGTTGCTTAGTTACAGGCAGGCTTTTTGTACTCTTAAAATGCGTTTGGACATGAAATTAACTGTGTATACCCAAAACTAATATTAGCGGAAGCCGCGGTGGTGCAGCAGTAGCATTGTTGCCTCACAGCAAGAGGTTCTCCCATTTGATTCTCGGCTGAAGTGCCTTCTCTGTGGAGTCTGCATCTCCTCCCAGCGGTAGAGTGACGTTCGAAAGACATGCATAAAATGGGCGTGCCTTCGCTGAAGGTTGAACGTTGAGCTGGCACCTCGGCACCCGCAAAAAATCTACTGCCAGTCATTAGCAGACTGGAGTTCCACTGTGGCGACCCCTAACCGCGAAAAGCCAAAAGAAAAAAGAATACCCAAAACTAGTATTAACATTAAAAGTAAACCAAAACGGGATTTTTGTCTTACTGAACAGGTTCGTTGTTTTTTTTTGTTTTTTTTTATATTTATTTTTGGAGTAGAAAAAATTAAAAACTCCTTACATTGACTATCCTTCTGTTTATTTGTATAGCAAAGTTTTACTCCATTGCTGATGGAGAAGAGAAACTAAAGTGGACGGTTGAAAAACTTTTGAAAGTTACTAGGTGTTAAATGCATTCATAAAAGCTGGAGGGGGTAAATGTAATATCCAAGTGAAATTTCAGATTTTGGGGGTTGGTGATTATTGAGGATGAAGGAAGGGGAAAAGACCGACCGGCAGAAAAGAAGACTATGAAGTTAATAATGAAGTGGCCTTGGGCATAGAGGCTTTGGGGCGAGTTGAGGGAGCAATGAGGAAATAAGTGGAGGTGCAGAAAAGGTGTGGGCAGAGGTACAGATGATATGTGAGCATGAGAGGCAATGTTAGAGAAGTCCCAGTAACTTAGTACTGATAGGAGTAGAAAGAAACCTGAATGTTTGCTTCTCAAAGGCATAAGCTCCTACGACAGGAACACAGCAGTAAACAAAACAGCATGATGATAGAAAAGAGGATGAGCTGGTAATGCTTGATCTCACAAAGCAGCCATACATACTTCCTGTCCTTTTCTACAGAAGGAATTCCTTTCATAACAAAACGTTATTTGTTCGCCATGATATCCTTCATGTTCTTAAGAATCTTTTTTATGAAAATATTCTTTTTAGTCTGTAGAGGTTTGTGAATATCTTCATAATTTATTTTTCAAATCATATTTGTGGGTTTCTGATGATGAATAAACTGCTTTCTTTTTTGAAACTTTCAAGTGATTTGCCAACATGGGACTTCTGTAACATACTATTGCTGCTTATGTAATCTGTGTAACCAGCATATGCATTTAATGGTTCTTCAAAATGTATAAAATTCAGTTTGTTGTGTTTAACAATGGAGATTGTGAAGTGTGCTCTTTCAAAATAGATTATTTTTTTTTATGGTTAATACTAGCCTGTTTAGAGCTGTGTTTAAAGGCAGCTGCTGTCATATTGGACTGTCATATGGGAGACCGGAGACTAGTGTGAGTCTGCTTGCAGTTGTGTTGTGGTCTTGGAGGTTTTTTTTGCTTGAGTCCTGTGATAATAGCAAAAAAGAAGTACCTGTTCTTTAAGAGGGAGTGTTATATACAGAGCAGGAACGTGGTCAAATGGAGCTCTAGGCAGGGTAATGGACCAGACCCCCCCCCCTTCTGGTGTCTCGTGTGTCTCTGGAGTTACCATAAACACTGTTCAAAACTGTCAGCATGCATACTGTTTTCTTCTTTACTTTTGAAGTGAAGACAGAGATGTGAGTTAAAATTAAAACTTACTTTATTTATCCTTTGACTGTGTTAGTCCCACTAGGCTAGTAGCCCCTTTACAGGGGATCCTTGGTGATATTTTTACTCCCAGGGGAAATTTGGCCCCATCTGTTTGATAGCACTGGTAAATGTAAAGGATATCACAACAGCTACCATCAACACAGGCAGATGGGACTTCGATTTAAAATCTCATCCAAAAGATGACACTCAGGAATGCAGCGCCCTCTTTATACTGCACTGCAGTGACAGCAGTCCATTTACATGGTGTGGGAGTTGAACCCACAGCCTTCTACACCAAAGGCAAGTATACTATATGTTGTGCTACTAACACTGTGCGCAACCACTAATGGCCATTTGTTAAAACAGTGGCACATAGAGAAGAAACTTCGCTTGAGCAACAGTTTACTTCTCTTCCCTTGAAAGTGACAGTCACTGAAATTGCATTGAAACTCACATTAATTTAAAATGCACCTGGCCAGTGGCAGATAAAGTGCACCTTGGTCTTGGAGCTATTTTATAGTTTTGAGCATTATTTTTTCAATTAAGCTGTGAAACAAAATGTATGAACTAGGGAATGACAAAAATACCCATTTCAGAACATTTCAAACAAATCTATTAACTACAACCTAAAGGTCATAACTGTTGTGTCCAGATTTTTGCTTCCTGTTTTTGAATATTCCTTATAAAATTTGTGGTTTTCTGGCAAATCATTGAGGGCTGAAGACACTCAATGAGAAACATTTGAGTTTTCAGTGTTATACCCTTCTTAAAATGCAAGTGTACAAGAGCAGTATTTTAAAATTGCCTCCATTTGGGGGCCTTTGCCCTCCATTATTTTTAGCTTTGTCCAGATTTCTTGCACTGAAAGGCATGGGTTTGACAGTTGGCAAATAAGATCAAGGCTCTTGTTTCCTGCAGCCTGGGTGCAAGGTTTGAGCTTGAGTAAGTCTGCATATAAACTAAGCAGCTGTCTCCAAGTAGGGCATTTATATATATATATATATATATATATATATATATATATATATATATATATATATACACACACACACACACACACGTGCATACTAGTTGTAAAGGAAGCTTCTCCTGTATGTTCTAACTTGTCTTTTGATGTGAAGGAAGCCTATAGAAAAAAATGGAAGACATGGGAATAAAAATGGAAGACATGGGAATAATGCATGTCAGTTTTGTTCTTAAATTTGAGATGCACAGATATTTTTTCTATCAGGCTATTTGACAGCATTTCTGCTTTGTCATTTAACTGGTATTGGCTTATATTTGCACTTTACTGGTATTATGACAGTTATCTGAATTTTATGTAGGCTGAAATGGAATTCCTGACTGCTTGCTTTTTCCTCAAGATTATGTTGTACCCCTACTATGTACCAGACAATTTGATCTACTATATGTGGTGTGGAAAAGTCTTTAGTCTCTCTCCCTTCCTGAAGACTGTAATCAAAACTAATGTGCAAAACAGCTGTCAAAACCTAGATTTATACCAGTTATTTTATATATTGTGTAGTCAAATAAGAACAGGTGATCTTTCACTGGTATTAAATGCCAATGCATTAAAACAAGGATGAAAAGCTTTATTAGGCAAGTGAAGGGAGGAGTGTGCACAGGGTCATTTTGAAGTGGAGTGTTGGCATTTGTTTTCTTGGGAAAAATGACAGCCATTTAAGTTGGGCATAAAGCTGTTGTATATTAAAATGTAAAATCTTTCTACAAAGTTGCATAAGGGTAGTCCATTTTGATATACTGGCTGTAGTTTCCCCATATGTTTAAAAACATTGTGGTTCTGGACAAGTGGGTACTTGTTGGAGAATTTTGATGCATCAAAGAAGCTTCACATCTCAGTTGACTGCACTTTTCTGTCTAATCAACTGTATGTACATTCACCCTTTAAGGTAGGACTTTGTGATAGGAAACCATTTTTCAACTTTCTGCTTCAAAAAAGATTTGGGAAAATAGTGCTAACCATTTATTTTTCCCATGGAAAATCTGAAAGCCTTGCTTGGAAAGGTGGACTACTTAGCTGAAGTGCATTTCTTTTCCACCACTAAGTCAGTATATAGAAAGGAGGTTAGTTTAGCTTTTGGTATGATAAGTTTCCTTTTATTTTCTGTTATGATTCTTATCCATAAAAATATGTTTTTGGTGCTGTATTACTTTGTAAGATTTATTTTGAGTTACTCTAGGTAATTTTTCACAGTTTTATGATTAACATTTTGAACTTTGTGTGGGAGCTAAAACATGCATGTTAAGTTGTCAATCTCGCCTTCATTCTTGCTTGATGGGTTCGGAGCCAATCCTCGGCTCCGACTCGGCACTTGCTAAGCTCGAGAGTCTCGAGGCAGCCCCATATCCCATGATGCAAGGTGGTAAGTACCCAGATCTCGTTTGCCGCTTCGCTGATGAGGTCCTCCTTTTACCAGATCCTGGTAAGTGAATTATTACTTTACTATTTTAGCCCCTTTTTACAAAAAAAACTTAAATTGTTAGTTTTAACTTAATTTTAATTCCTTTCTGACAGAAATTTTCCCTGTCTCCTCTAAACTTTTAGTCAGACTAAAACCCATCCCATCCCCCCCCTGTTAGGGTGTGTGTGTGTGTCTGTTAGTGATACCTTTTGGTATATTTAATTTTTTTCTTGGACTGGTGTGTGTGTGTGTGTGTGTGTGTGTGTGTTTTACACCATGTCTAAAGAAAGGGTCTCAGGCTTTAAGAAGTGTGACTCGTGCTGTCAGAAGATGTCTCTGACAGACGGTCACACTTCTTGCCTGTACTGTCTGGGGCCTCTTCACCTGCAGGACTCCTGTGCTATATGTCATTCTTTTAGCCAGAGAGTCCTGCAGGAAAGAAGAAATAAATTGATTTTGAGGGGCCTTCTTAAGCCGGAGGGCTCTCCGGCTAAGTCGGCCCCATCTAAGACTTCTAAGTCTTCCAAGGCCCAGGCTTCTGTGTCCAAGCCTGTGGCCTCGGCTCCGACTCATTCAGAGTCGAGATCGGCTCGGCTGGAGCCGATTCTGGGTTACCTAAACCTTCGGCACCGATGGCTATCGGTGCCGACTCTGGTTCGACCACTTCTGTGTCGGCTCCGATCGGTTCCGACCACCATGTGGCCCAGGCATCGGTGTCGGCTCCGATCGGCTCCGACACCCTTACATTTATGCCCGTATCGGCTCCGGCTGGAGCCGATACATCGAAGCTACCTGTCGGTGCCGATAAGTTGTCGGCTCCGACAGTTTCAGTAGTTTCATCGGCTCCGATGGTTCCTTCGAGGAAGAGGTCTAGGTCCCCTTCCTTGGAGCCGATACTTTCGGCTCGGCTTCGCCTCTCCTCTCGGAGCGGAGCCATCGGAGCCGATCTTCATGGTCATCCAGGCTTTCTGTCCTTGATTTGGCGAGTGGTCAGTAGACTACTAAAGTCACAGGCACTGGCCCAAATGCTACATAGTCCGTCTCAGCAGACGACTATTAGTCCACACCCCATTGCAGTTCCTCCTTCGACTCTACCCCAGAGTTTGGAGTTGGAGTCTTTGGGAATAGTTTCTGCTACGGCTGAGGGACAGATACCCCCTTCTGCTCCTTCAGCCTCTACTCTTATCTCCTCTTGAGACCTTCCTTAGAGGGATTCGGTGGCGGGCTTCCTGGTCTCCTCCGAGGGGTGAGTGGCATCGGACCCTTGTCCCACCCGCTCTTCCCCTTGGAGCCTCGGCCTTGGTGAGTTCGGCCCCGACATCTGCCTCGGAGCCTTCCTTTCGGTGGGTCCTGGAGTTCCTAGCTCTTGAGCGGGTTCTCTCGGACCTCCCTGGGAGGGAGCCGAGGTGATGAGGGGTGTGCTGGCCTCTGGACTCAGCCAGCAGTCTGTTCCCTTAGCTCCTCGCTCTATAGTGCCTGTTGACATCTCTGCCACTTCTCTTGCTCCCGGACCCAGAGATCCTCCGCCTCAGGTTTCCCACTGGGAATATCCCCTCTTCTGAGGATTCTCCTGACTTGTCGGGTGATACTCCGTGGAAGAGGACTTGTAAGAGGAAACACGTAGACTCCCGAGTCTATCACTTGGATACTGACTTAGATGAGTCAGAGGGATCCCCAAGAGCCCCTCTGAGGATGTCTCCTTCTCAGACATCCTAGAACTCCTTAGACAGAGGGGAAACTGGCCCACCAACAATCCCTCTGAGGATGAGTCAGTATACCTGGAGGCGTTTGGATCTCGGCCCTCCACCTCCTGGGTGTCTCCGCCTTCGACCCCTTATGCAGGTTATTGCTCGAAAGGCGTGGACTGCTCCTGACTCTGTAGAGCCTGTCCCTAGGAGGCCTTCTAAATTTATTACTGCCCCGTCGGACAAGCAATTCCTTACAAAAGGTGTCCCCGCTTATGCCATGGTGGTGGCGGCTGCCACCAAGAAGGAACTTTGCAGATCCTTCCGTACCTGTCCATCCTCCTAATAAGGACTCTAGGACCATGGATAGATATGGTAAGCGGATGTTTTCTTCAGCGACCTTTGCTATGCGTTCGCTGAACTATCTTTGTCACTTCACCAGACTCCAAAGGGATATCCTTAAGGAGCTAGGTGAAGTTGTGCAGGATCCTACAGCTGCGGGGGCTCAGGAAAAAATTGCTTCGCAGCTAGGAACCCTTAACTCCATTGCAAACTCCTCCATGCGGCTTATATCATATGCTGCTGATGGAGCCAGTAGGGCCGCAGGTACAGGCGTGGCTCTTAGTCGCCAAGCCTGGATGCGACTATGTAATTTTGCAGATCCCTTTAAGGCGTCCTTCACAAACTCTCCCTTTGATGGGTCAGCTCTGTTTGGCCCTCAAGTGAAGGAAACGTTGACCAGGTGTGAGCAGGACGGCAAAACTCTTTCTGCCGTAGGAGTCCGTTTTTCCATCCCTTCTAGACCTTATCCCAAAGGACAGAAGGGTGGCAAAATGTGGTTCCAAATCCCAAGGAGTCACGCCGGATTCACGTGGTCAGTTTACCCCTAGAGGCAGAGGGGGTAACAACAACAGACGCTGCTCTAGAGGCAGAGGGGGTCCACAAAACCAGGGAAACAGAGAGTCTCTCTCTGACAAGTCCTTTCAGCATCCCTGAGATGTTGCCCGGCTGTCCCTCCTTGGAGGCAGTCTGGGGAAGACTATCACTGTACCCAGAAGCCTGGCGTTCTCTCACTCAAGACAGATGGGTACAGTCGATCATATCCGAGGGTTACAAAATTCCTTTCGAGGAAAGTCCTTTCTATCCCTCAAATTCCCTTCCAGACGTACCACCCGGTCTAAGGGAAATTGCAGAGTTGGAAGTCTCAAAACTACGGGAAAAAAGAGCCATTCAGCCAGTTACAACAGACCATTCAGAGCCCGGAATCTACTCAAGGTTCTTTTTGGTCCCCAAAAAGACGGGAGACTGGAGACCAATATTGGATCTCAGCAGACTCAACAAGTCTGTGAGGAAGACAAGATTCCGAATGGTCACTCTTCAGTCGATTCTGCCCTTCTTGCAGAAGGACAACTGGATGTGCTCAATAGATCTTCAGGATGCGTACTATCACATAAAAATTCACAGACGCTCCAGGAGATTTCTCCGCTTTCGGCTGGGGTCCAGTCATTTCCAGTTCAGAGCCCTGACCTCACCACAGCCCCCAGAGTGTTCACCAAATGCATGGCAGTGGTCACGGCTCACCTGAGACGTCAAGGATTCCAGGTGTTTCCGTATCTCGACGACTGGCTCCTGTCAGCCACCACCAGGCATCAGCTTGTTCAAGCCAGGGATTACACAATAAATCTTTGTTCTCATTTGGGCATCTCGATCAACTTCGAAAAGTCATCCTTATTGCCCTGCCAGTCTATTACTTTCATAGGTGCAAACTTAAACACTGTTCGGATGTCAGCTACCCTTACAGACCAAAGAGTTTCAGACATTCAAAGTCATGTCAGGATCATTCTAGCCAACAAGAAGGTACAGGCCAGAATGGTTCTAAAAGTATTAGGTCTCATGGCTGCGGCCATTACTCTTCTTCCCTGGCTCGCTTCTACATGCGCCTTCTTCAGTGGATGTTGTTCACTCAGTGGTCTTACCAACAACTTCCAATGCGTCACCAAATTCTGGTGACACAGATTTGCAAAAATCATCTTGCTTGGTGGATCACTTCTCCCCAGATTCACCAAGGCAGACACTTTGTACCCCCATCCCCGGTAGCCACTGTCACCACGGATGCCTCCCTGATCGGGTGGGGGGGGGCATTATCAGGGCAGGATGGTTCATGGGACGTGGCATCCGTTCGAGTACCACCTGCACATAAATGTCCTAGAGATGAGAGCAGTGCTTTTAACGTTGCAAGCCCTCAACGACTCTCTTCCTGTAGGGACGCTTGCAGTCCACACAGACAAACATGTCTGTAGTTTGGTATATCAACAAACAGGGCGGAACCAAGTCCTACCCCTTGTGTCGAGAAGCGCTCGGACTGTGGCAATGGGCGATCTCCTCTCATCGGTTTCTGGTAGCAACGCACATCCCTGGGAAAACCAACATTTTAGCGGACAGATTGAGCAGAGCTATTCTCATGCCTCACGAGTGGTCTCTCAAGCAATCTATAGTGGAGGAGATTTTTCTGGAATGGGGTCGCCCATGTTGCGATCTTTTTGCTACTCCCCAAAACAGCAAATGCCCAGACTTCTTCTCTCTCTTCCGTCTGTCAGGCCATCCCCCCAGAGACGCTCTGACCCAGGATTGGCCCCAGGGACTTCTTTATGCCTTTCCTCCTTTTCCTCTAATCCCTCAGGTTATCCAGAAAGCTACCGTTTTGAGAGCCAAAATGATTCTCATTGCTCCTTATTGGCCTCGACAAATTTGGTTTCCGTTCCTCCATCGTCACCTTTGGTGCAGCCATGGCATCTGGACCCAGTGCCAGATCTTCTGGTTCACCAATCCGGTCAGCTGCACCGGTCTATCCCTTCTCTCAACCTCTCAGCATGGTTGCTCCACTTCCTTCCTTAGCCAGGCTTCCTTTGATCTCTAACCCTGTTAGAGACATCATAGTAGCTTCTTTAAAATCCTCTACCAGGAGGATTTATACAAGCAAATGGAAACGTTTCTCTTATTGGGCTAAAGCCAAGAATATCGATCCCTTCACTGCCCCAGTTCAGGCAGTTTTGGACTTCTTAGCGGAGATTTTTCATGCAGGCTCCTCTTCTTCCACAGTTAGAGTTCAACTGGCTGCTATCTCGAACTTTCATGTCGGGATCACAATATCATGTCCCATAGGCTTTGTAAAGCCTTCTTGAAAGGAATTTTCCTGCTAAAGCCTCCAATCAGGAATCCTCCTCCTCAATGGGATCTAAATTTAGTGCCGACATCCTTGATTCTTCCCCCCTTCGAGCCAGCTGTTTCTTGCTCCCTAAAATTTCTTTCTTGGAAAACATTATTCCTAGTAGCTATTACATCGGCCAGGAGGGTGTCTGAACTTCAAGCTCTTTCGGTTCGACCCCCCCTATTTGGTCTTTCACAAGGACAGAGTATCATTGAGAACTAATCCGACCTTTTTGCCTAAGGTCGCCTCAAAGGCTAATTTGAATCAATCCATTGAACTCCCTGTATTTTTTCCAAACTATTCAAACAGATCGGAACAAAAATTACATTATCTTGATGTCCACCGCCAACTCAGATATTA
The DNA here is from genome assembly GCF_019279795.1 of Protopterus annectens. Classification (NCBI taxonomy): domain Eukaryota; kingdom Metazoa; phylum Chordata; order Ceratodontiformes; family Protopteridae; genus Protopterus; species Protopterus annectens. Next base: position 1,376,308,865 of record NC_056735.1, on the reverse strand, counting down.
TTTGGACAGAACTAAACAATTTAGGAAATCCGATCAACTCTTTGTTTCCTATGCAGATAACAGGAAAGGCCTTCCTGTTTCTAAAGTGACTTTATCTAGATGGCTGTTTTCTGTCATCTCTGAAATTTATCTGCTCGGGAAAACAGCTGTGCTCAAAACCTAAAGCACATTCAACTAGGAGCTTAGCTACTTCTACAGCCTTTCAAGCTAGACTTCCTTTAGACACTATTTGTGCAGCGGCCACTTGGGCTACTCCTCATACTTTTGTTTCCCATTACAAATTGGACTTGGCCTCCAGGGACAGAGCCAGTTTTGGCTCTACAGTCCTCAAGAGTCTGTTCCGTTGAGCCACCCAGGATAGAGGTGCTAGGGACGCGTCCCATCAAGCAAGAATGAAGGCGAGATTGACAACTTAACATTAAGAAGTTATGTACCTACCATAACGTTCCATGTTAGTTGTCTTCTCTCGCCTTCTTTCTTGCGACCCTCCCTCCTTCCCCCAGGCCTGGACAGACCTTTCTACAAGAGATGGTTATGCTGAAGACCATTCAGAACTGGTCCTTCTTTCATCCTGTAGGCTTTCTTTCTTCCTTTGGGAAGTATTTATGCTTGGTGCTATTGCTCTTTGTCATCAAACGAGATCTGGGTACTTACCGCCTTGCATCATGGGATATGGGGCTGCCTCGAGCTGGTAAAAGTGACTCTCGAGCTTGGCAAGTGCCGAGTCGGAGCCGAGGATCGGCTCCGAACCCATCAAGCAAGAAAGAAGGCGAGAGAAGACAACTAACATGGAACGTTATGGTAGGTACATAACTTCTTATTTTGCTGCTCAATTGAGAGGAAGCAAATTCGACTTAGAGGGACACCATTACAATAAGTAAGCAATTTAGTCATGACTTGTGGTGAAGTGGTGTCGAAAGCAGTACTGCCTGAGAGGACTAAAGGACAGAAATCATCCTTTTTCTAAAAAGGTGAAGTAAGGCCTAAATAGGATCCTTCATTTCAGAAACACAAAAGAGTACTGCAGCAAAGTACCTAAGATCGCATACTATAGATATACAGTGGGAAGACTTGAGAATAGAAATCAATCCTCTTGATAGAAAATTTTGCGATATATATCTTGAACGTATTTAACTAATGGTTTTAGATTCCAGTCTACATTGAAGATCTTCGAACAGAAGCAACGCAATTCAGGCTACTTTGAACGCGAAGGAAATTTTGAGTGTTGTAGTCCATAATTGTGTCTTGGAATATGATTACCTATTTATAGTGAATAGAGTAGTTCTCTAGGTTCATAAGCAAATACTAGGCTATTAGACTGCAGATTTTAAGTTTAGCCAGTAACCAGAAGTCAGAATCAAACCCTGTATCTTCTGTTTAATTTTCATTTAATTTTCTTTACCTAGCAGTAAAACAATTTTTGATTCTGCTTTTTCAGATACGCTAGGGGGAAATCCCCACTAATTTTGTAAAATGCATTCAACCCAGATTTCTTTGTAGTGCATAAAAATATGTTTTGTGTATCAATCTGGAAATTCCTAGCCAGCTCTTTTGAGCGAGAGAGAGAGAGAATGAAATAACTATGAACAGGGTGACAAGACTAAGATTATCCATTTGGACAGCTGCTGGAATTGGCAGGGAGAAGGGAGGAATGATGCGACTCTGCTGTCTCTTCTGTATTGAGGGGTTGGGTTGTGAGACCACATGTCCTGGGTGCTCTGTTTATGGTACAATCCCAGGTGAAGACGCACCACTTGGTGCACAGAGACAGGACAGTCTTTGTTGCTTGTGGAAGTGAGTGACACACGCTTGTTGATACCCATTGCACAGCAAATCTGGGGTGACTTCCTGGGCATGCACATGGAAGATAGCACCCCTCTGTGCTGCTCATTTTTCACCGTGGGTGGAACAAATGGGCTTTAAGGCTTTTTTTGGGGGGGAATAAACAGGTCTATTCAATGAGCAGAGGAGAGAGGCTCGATTACCACAAGGGGAGGAAGAAAAGAACAAGTGCAACAGAAAAAGTGAAATTAAATCTCAGACTTAATAGACTTGTAACAAACCGCTGGCTTACTTCTTGCACTTGGTGTCCTTGGATTTTGTTTTATACAACAGTTTGCAAATTTTATGTTTTGAGCTCTGAAGAACTAATAACTTACAAAGCTGTAAAGTTGAAGAAGGCAATGTTCCAGATTTTAATTACACAAGTAACACCCAAGTTAAATGTTAAAATGACCGTATGTGGCTCCCAAGGTACTCTGCTTGGAGAGAGAGACTCTCATTTAACATGTCATTACAGTTTTAACCCTTGAAACACATTTTCCTTTAAATGATTTTCCTAGTACTTATTTATGAAGCACCTTTTTGGAAGACATGCAGTATATGTATCTTTAACAGTATGACCATAAGAAAGCCTTGTATCATCTGTGTAAACATGTATACGGCTGGTATATCTTTTACAGGGGCTCTTGATTTTATTCTGTACCCCCCCCCCCCCCATAAAGTTTTGTGTTATCTTTGACATTGTGTTCTTTATTCTGGTTTCACATGGTCTCTTTCTCCAAAACCTGTAATAAAACATATTGGCAACTAATTGGATATGTGGATTTCCAAGAAAGTTGCCATGGTTGTAATATCTCAGTTCCCTTGCTATAAAGATAGCCATAGGACCTAATTATACTGTACCCAGCTTGAAGTATGTGCCAGAAGTACCAACATTTTAAGTGCTTAACTAGTTGATTGTACACCATGCTTGAACTCTGAAAATTGCTGGCTTTTGCAACCTGGTCTATTGAAGCTGTTTATGCACTTCCTTTTAACAAGTACATATAATCTGACACTTATTTTTAAATGTGCAGACCTATTGAATGGTAAGGACTAAAAGCTGTTGTCACTTGGAAAATGTTGATGCTATAATGAGATAAAAGTAGGGTTTCTGAGCATAGCATTGAGGGTTGTATAGTTGTCATAGAAAGAAGTAAAGTGTGGGAACTCCATCCAGAAATGCAGACTCACAGTAAGTGTTGGCATTGCTGTAAGTGCCTGCAGTGTGGAGGGACTACAAGAAAAAGCAAAATAATCTGGTTCCACACAGCAGTGAAAATCAATATGTCCTTTATTGTAGTAAGGTAAGCGCTTTCTCGGAATAACATCCACTTCATCAGACCAACAGAGATAGAGTAACAGTTAAATTTTTAAACACTAAAACATCCAATCAAAAATCAGATAAAATGTGCTAAAAGCCATGTGATAAAATACATCTGTAGAATATATACATCTTTAAAACATTAAATAAAAACAGTCTAAATGAACAAAATGTACTTAAAAATGGTAACGAATACAACAGTAAAAAATAATAAAAGTTGGACTATTGAAATATATATAATAAAATATTAAAAGAGAAATCGGTGCTTTAATGGCCGTGCTTTAAGGAAGGGTTTCAGGGAAACTTTAAACCAGGAGGTTTATCGGCTTGAAAGCGCAAAATCCATTTCTGTTCACTAGATTCTGTTCTATTGTTTATGTCCCCTCCTCTCTTGGTACTATGCAGCATCTCTAGTACCATAAAGATAAATTTATGTTAGTTACCCTCTTTAGCTACATGTAGTGATAGTGCGCTGGTTTCTTTAACATTCCTAATATCCCTAAGGTGTCCAAGTATTCTATCCTTAAACACCTTGTTTGTTTTCCCTATGGAAAATGAGAAGCAGATAGTACAATAGCAAAACAGACAGTTTTTGTTCGACAATCTGCGTAAAAAGCAATATCTATCTTAAAACCCAAAGTGGGATGTGTGAAATGATTACCATTGTGTATATGTGTACAGGCCATACAATTCCTACACATATGTACCAAGTTTATCAGATATTATAGTTGACTTAGTATTAAAGGTTCGATAACAGGGATGACTCTTAAATGATTTATTATTTCTAAAAGCAAAATCTGGCTGTGTGCCAATAGCCCCATTCAACTCATGTACAGTAGACAGAATATCCCAGTTCTTTTTAATAATATCAGCATGCTATATGCACATTGCTGGCAAAAGTCAATGGCATCCTAAGTTTATTTGTAGAGGTATCAGTGGAAGCGTCACTTAAGAAAGTATTGTCAGTATTATCCCTGTTGTTAATACTAGTGGGGAGAGGGGAAAGTATGGCTGGCACTTAACTGACCTATGCCACCATCCTTCTGCTATTTGAGCATCAATAAGTTTACTGCTATAGCCTCTTTCTATGAATTCTTGTTTAAGTGTTAGTCTCATTGTTGCATTACATTACAATCATCATCATCATCATTAAAGTTTCATAGTTCGAAATATCTGTCCTTTCAACACATTAAATTTCATATGATTCAGATGCATACTGCCATAGTGTAGAACATTATTCTTTCTAACAGTTTTCTTATCTATTGTGTCTACTACTTTGTATAAATTATTTTTAGTAACTGTAACATCCAAAAACTCCTACTTTTTTTATCCGAATATTCATAGGAAAAACTCGAGAAAGTATTTAACTGATTTAAGTATAAAAGAAACTCTTGTAGCGGCTGCTCTGAGCCATGCCACAACAAAAAAATGTCATCCACAAAACGTTTACACCATTTGATGTTAACCTGGTGTTCAATAATGTGTTTATTTTTAGTGATGTTTATTATGCACAAAAAGTTGGCTTAGCTATGGGCACAGCTTGTGCTAATAGCTATGCCAACATATCCCTAGCTAATTGGGAAGCTAAATATGTACTTTCGAATAATGAATACCAGGTTAACATCAAATGGTATAAACGTTTTGTGGATGATATTTTTTTGTTGTGGCATGGCTCAGAACAGCGGCTACAAGAGTTTCTTTTATACTTAAACCAGTTAAATACTTTCTTGAGTTTTACCTATGAATATTTTGATAAAGAAGTAGAGTTTTTGGATGTTAAAAGTTACTAAAAATAATTTATTCACTGTGATTCTACTTTGTATAAGTAAACTTTTAGAATAATGTTCTACACTATGGCAGTATGCATCCGAATCATACGAAATTTAATGTGTTGAAAGGACAGATATTTCGAACTATGAGACTTTTTAATGATGATGATAGTCTCATTGTTGCATTACAAACATTTAAACAAGAATTTATAGAAAGAGGCTATAGCAGTAAACTTAATGATTCTCAAATAGCAGAAGGATGGCGGCATAGATCAGGTAAGTGCCAGCCATACTTTTCCCCTCTCCCCACTAATATTAACAGGGATAATACTGACAATACTTTTACAAGTGACGCTTCCACTGATACCTCTAGGAATAAACTTAGGATGCCATTGACTTTTGCCAGCAATGTGCATGTAGCATGTGATATTATTAAAAAGAAATGGGGATATTCTGTCTACTATACATAAGTTGAATGGGGTCATTGGCACACAGCCAGATTTTGCTTTTAGAAATAATAGATCACTTAAGAGTCCGCTCTGTTATCGATCCTTTAATACTAAATCAACTATAATATCTGATAGACTTTGTACATATATGTGTAGGGAATTGTATGGCCTGTACACATATACTCAACGGGAATCATTTCACACATCCCACTTTGGGTTTTAAGATGAATACTGCTTTTTATGCAGATTGTCGAACAAAAAATGTCTATTTACTATCTGCTTCTCATTTTACATAGGGAAAACAAACAGGGTGTTTAAGGATAGAATACTTTAACACCTTGGGGATATTAGTGCACTGGTTTCTTTAACATTCCTATCACTACTTGTAGCTAAAGAGGGTAAAGAACATATAAATTTAGCTTTATGGTACTAGAGATTCTGCATAGTACCAAGAGAGGAGGTGACATTAAATAATAGAACAGAATCCAGTGAACAGAAATGGATTTTGCCCTTTCAAGCTGATAAAACTCCTGGTTTAAACAACAGAGTTTCCCTGAAACCCTTCCTTAAAGCACGGCCATTAAAGCATTGATTTCTCTCTTAATATTTAATCATATATATTTCAATAGTCTATCTGTTATTATTTTTTACTGTTGTATTCGTTACCATTTTTAAGTACATTTTGTTCATTTAGTCTGTTTTTATTTAATTTTTTAAAGATCTATATATTCTACAGATATATTTTATCACATGGCCTTTAGCTATGATGCACATTTTATCTGATTTTTGATTGGGTGTTTTAGTATTTAAAAATTTAACTGTTGCTCTAACTTTGTTGGTCTGATGAAGCAGATGTTGTTCCGAGAAAGCGCTTACCTTACTACAATAAAGGACATATTGATTTTCACTGCTGTGTGGAACCAGATTATTTTTCTTTTTCTTGTTTTCGCATCTGATTCCTTATTTGGTTCAAGGGCTGTTTTCGTTTAGTGTGGAGGGACTGTTTTTGTACAATGAATGTGAATTGCTGTGCAATAAAGTACCCTGTCTAAATGAACTGAAGCATTGTAACACTGCTGCATAAGGAGGAAGACCATGAAAATGGACTGTTGCTTCAGAAATGTCTATTTATAATAGTAACAGTCAGTGTCTCGGACGATAGCACCTTTGCCCCCTTGCTTCTGATGCTGGTAGATCAGGAGTCTGTAGATTCTGTTCTGAATCCAGGCGCTTGGATTAATTTCCATTAATGACACTGCAGTTCACTTTAAGCAGCCCTGAGATGGAGTGGAAAGCTCCCCAGTAGCTAGACCTGATTTCCTCCGTCAGTATCCATACCAGTTCTGGTGTACCAAAAAAAAAAAAAAAACATTGGCCTATTTGGGCTAAAATAGTCAACAAAAATAAACTTCATTCATATCGCAGTTTTTATTATGTCATTGACCCCCTGAGCATGTGTAACATGCATATCCACCTTTAAGTCTCTTATTCCAGTAGCAGGAGTATTTGGGTAGATCTTGCGTGATGCTTACAGGAGGCCATTTCAACCCCCATGTATTGGTTTAGGTGTCCCTGCAGTTGTTTACAGTGCAGCTTGATCAGCTGCTTTTACACCATTCCATATTTCCTGATGTCATTTTTCTCTCATCATGTTTTGGTGTGTGTGATGAGAATGGCAGATGCAGTTTTGTTTCTCCTTTCTCCACATTTGGGTGACCATGGAGCTAGTATAGGAGGTTGGGGTTGGCATAATGGTTAAGGTGTTTATCTCAGACACAGGATATAGGGTTTGATTATCACCTTTGAAATGAAGCTGGCAAAGCTTAAAATAGCCTCCAAGGGCAGCTAGCCTAGTATGTATGTATGAACCTATATTGAAACAAGGGGGTGTATTTTAAGTGAAAGGGTTGTGTAACATGCAGAGAGGCTTGTCCCTCTCTGAAAACATTTATGTTCTTGGTGTGCATTTTAGTGGGTTGTGCACCCCTGTATTTGATTATTTCTTATCAACTGGTTATATTTTGGCAAGTTCTGGAAATCTGTTTATTAATAGGGGAGACCTTGTTATATTGCTAGATGTTAACCGAATAGCGTTTTCCAGATTAATACTTTGTTTTGTTGAACACATAATGCAGACAATTGAGTACATAGAGGTTGACTGTTCTTTGGCTGTTTGATGCATCATGTTTTCATTGTGGGGGAATTGAGGTGCTTTAAGACGGATTTGGTAAAGGACATGTGAAATCTGATATTAATTAAAAAAAAAAAAAAAAAAATAGTGTACCTGTTTTGCCTTAGGCCAAGGGCCACAAAAGATGCTCCTGCACTTGTATGTAGCAACAGTGTCTAATGCAGTGGAACTGTGCAGTTATAAGTTTTGCAACCCAGCAGAAATTAGGATTGCTGTAACTTTTCTGTTTGGAGAAGTCCAAGAGTTCTGGTAATTTTTGTGTTTATTGTAAAGCTGCAGCTTTATAAAAAAGTGTGAGCTCTATGAATTATGCTGCCATTATTAGGACTGCTTTGTGTACACAAATTTCCCATTTTGCTAACTTGTGCATCTCTAGCCCCATAATGCACTAGTTCGGTGTCTTGTTTCCAGCTGTTTTCCTCTTGCAGACATTTCCAGATGCATTGATTGACTCCTACCTCTCAACTTTCCAGAGTTTTGCAGAATGTCCAGATTTTGCCTCATATTTTCAGACTGTTCCTCATAAAATTTATTTTCTGGATTTTTGTGGTAAATCAGTGATGACTGAATTCACTAAATAATGACAGGAATTTGTGTTTCAGACTTCATATTCTAAAGAAAATGCTTATTTCTCTTGGCATTTTCATACTTTTTCTGGTTCTTTTTTATTTTTTAATAGTGCTATTGAATGTGTTTTGTAAGACTTCTGTCCTACAACAGTAACGGCTTCCTCAAACAAGTGCCCTTGTGTCGGGCATATTTCTCCAACAGACAGACATTAATTTCTTAGTTGTACCACCAGAAACACTGCAAAAAGACCCTAAAACTGTCTTGCATTTCAGAAACTGGAACTGGGTTATTTCACCTGTGTATACTAAGGCTTCCAAGACTTCCTGCTGTAAAAACGTTGAGAGTCAAAATGTTTAACTTGCAACAATCCACTTTGAAATGCCCAAAGCATCCACACCTTTCCTTTATGCTGTGAAGGTTTAAAAGATCTGTCTGAAAGCTGATGGAGCAGAAAGCTTAAACTTAAAGTGCAACTTCCTCCAATTGTGAAGCTTCCAATGGCTGTGTCAGCCTGCTTTCTATTGTTTAGAGACTGATATTTTTCTGTGCCTCCATGCACCCACACGTCAGTAAGACAGTTTTTTTTCCTGAAATAGATGACTGGCAGGTGTTATCAGGTGACTTTATGCCCAGTCTTTTTCCAGGAGGCAAATGGCAGCCCCCTTTCCACCTGATGCCTTACAGGTATTGGCCCCAGGGATACCTGTTCCACTGGTGTGCCGACTAGTTCCCAGTGTCAGCCTTGCTGGCATCACCTGGTCAGGCAATTGTTTCACAAAAATCTGTTTCTCGGTCTGTGTTGCATTTCCAGTAGCAACGTGCCTCCTTGGAAAAAGGAGCTTCCTTCTTGTAATGCCTTAGGGGAGACGAGCCTGCCTGACTCTTTCAGTTGCAAAGATGTTAAGTTATATAATTTTTCTTCTTTATGGACATATGGGTATACCCAGCTCTGCCTGCTTATCTCAGATGGAGCTGCCAAACTCTGTCTGTGAGATGTTCACATTCTGTTGCAACCAGTCCTCCCTTTTGGGAACACTTGAGGGCAGGCTTTCCTGTGGCCAGAAGACTGAGGAGGACAATTTGCAAGATGAAGCATCTGGAGCATCCTCTTGAACTGGTGCAGGTTTATGCAGATATTAGGGAGAAGAAAGAAACTCCCCACCAGTGGACCATGGATCTGGGGAGAAAGCCCTCCTTGCTACCAGAGGACCGCAGATCTGGGGAAGTACTCAACAAGTTGGTTATGTGATCATTTATCTTCTTCCCTCAAAGGAGGTTGTAGCAAGCATTTGGAACAGCAGAGCAGTCCTAGGTGGTTCTACCAGTGGACACTGAGGACACGGTTAGCTATACACAGTAATATCCAGGTACTGTTCTCTCCATCCCTAGATGTAAAATGAGTATACTGTGTGTCCCCTTTGGGCAGAATTACATCCCTCTAAACCAGATGTCATCATTTCTACAGCTACTTCAAAGAGAAACCTTGTGCCTTGGTCACCAACCATCCATCCCTCAGAATAGGAATCACTGGCTCTGAATAGGCTCAGAAAGAAGGTGTATAGGTCCTCTTTCATGAAAGTACTGGCACTTATCCAAGAGAGATATCCTTGAGTGCAAGGTACAGTATTCTGTTGAAAGGTTGCCTAATTATGTCCTTTGGACACACCTTGAGAGCCAGGCCTGCACTGCTTCTACATTTGGTAGCCTGACTGTCTCAGTTGTGCATTATGCAGCAAATGGGTCCCCATAGTGACAAGATCCCTTTTATAGTCTTGTGCTGGAACTCCTGGCTCTTCCTCATCCCGTTTGCCAAGAACATAGCCTTAATGCTCTGTGCTATAACTGCTAGGCTATGGAATGAGCTGCTTCCTCTACTGTAGGGTTTGATTCCCTCATACCCCATTTTGTCTACTGTGTGTTTCTGAGTTTCAAAAGAAGTTGGAATTGGGCAAGGCTCTTCGATGGTCTCCTGGACTGCTTGTGCAGTAAGTACTTATAAACATTAAGACATCCTTTACAGTCTCTTTTAAAAGGGCTTTTGATGTTTGGATGCAGTATAACCCTCCACTGCTGTTTGGTGTGAAGTTTCTCTCTCAACAGGATTCAGGCAAGTTAGTGGAGACCTTAATTCCAATGAAATCTGTTTACTCTACCAGCGAGATTCCCCTAAGCTCCAGGAGTTTATCTTGCTGGTTCCCAGCAAACATGCTGATCTGGTAGTTGAGATCCATAGTACTTTTGAGGAGGTCGTGGACCATAACAAATCCCTAACTTCTGCTTTGCTCTCCTCTGGAAGAAGGTGTGCTAAGGGATATGTTCCCTGCATTCTTTTGGGCTGGTTTGTCATCCATTACCCAGAAGTAGATGAAAATGATAGCCAAAGGTAAAAGTGTCTTACCTCCTCCTACATTGTCTCTGCCTTTTTCAGATGTTCCAGACAGAACCATTGTAAACTATATTATTCCCAATTCTACTTTTAATGCCGAAGAAGTGGAGCCTAAGCCGCATATAAATAGGAGTGGCTTCAACACTTTCATCCCATTGGAATTCTTTTTTATGGTGATCTTGAGTATCTGCTCACCTTTTAGAGGAGCCAAGCTGGGCATCCTATTTAGATTTCCAGATCTGCACAGAAGGATGTGTGTGCAGTCAAAGTATTCTTACTGCTTGTATTTAGTAGCCAGTCATTGCCAGTTTTGTATTCTTCCCTTTTGAAGTAGCTTCTGTCCCAAGGATGTTAACAAAATAAGTTTGTAGTTTCTGCTAGTGCATGCCTGTAAGTGAGCTTCTTGTTTTATTTGAATGACTGTCTGGCTTCTGGTAGTAGTAAGCAACAGATGTGGGTCACCTTCAGTAAAGGGAGTCTGTATTCCACATCTACACTCTTTGGTGATCACTGTAAACTTTGCAGAGTCCCATCTGTTTGCCATGTAACACTCTCTGTCTTGACTTTTCCCTGGATATCAAAACATTTTGGGTGTTTTACTTGTAGACAGAAAGGAAGACATCTTGTCACTTCACCTACTTTGTCCTCCTATTTCTTTTGCCAGTCTTTGTATCAGACCTCTAGATCTTGTGGTGCCCTCAGATTTGATGCTCTCCATATAATATATGATATGTAGGTTCTGAGTGAACTGTCTTAAGTTCAATGGCTCAGGGCTCAAATCCTTTGGACACTCCTGTCAAGGTTTCTCCATTATGCAAGGGGTATCTGAGTTGATGGGTTGGTCTTACATTTTGACAGGCAAGTAATTTGTTCCACTGTATGCCACAGCCATGGTCATTGTGGGTACATCATTATTTGGTTGGGGAAAACACTTGTTCTAGTTGAGAACTGAAAATGTTTGGAGATGAACCCTGTAAGAGTGGATTCCAGAAAACAATGTTTCCATTCATTCAGACAGTACAAGAGTTGTGTGGTACATCAGTGAGTGGGAAGGAACTTACTCCTATCCCTGTACAGAGAGACCATAATAGTTTGGGAGTGGACCTGGCAGGCTGAGCAGGTGCATCCTGTTGTGATGCGAGTGGTTCCCAAGTCCCTTGACTTGTAAAATGATCGTATTATGGAGTTTACTCAGTTTATTTGATATGTGCTTTCCTTCACTTCTGCTCTAAAAAGTTTAATTTTAATGTCTGGGATTCCAAACTTGCAGTAATTCTGGTGACTCCTTACTGGCCCAGCCATATTTGTTTTCCCATGCTTAACCACCGTTTCCCCTAACCCAATTTTGACTACTCTTTTCACAAATGTGTTGACTTAATCCTCTGGGAAGAGTCCATCTGGCTCTCTCTACTCCATGAAACTGACAGCATGGCTTACCAGGTTCTGTTGGTACCAGAGCTGAAACATTTTCAGATGAAGATTTCTATCCATTTACTATTCCAGATATCTCTCCACTTAGTCTTTTCTGTTTGATACAATGTTTTTTTTTTTTTCTGCTGGGGACATGTATCCCTTTCCTCCCTGTTTGGTCTTGCATCTTGGAGCTTTGTAATGTAGATTGTTGCAATTCCTGTCAAAAGTCCATTTGCTATTTCTAATTATTGTATAGAGTAAGGCATCAAGTTTTTACCTCCTCTTAAAAGTTATGAAATCTTTCTCTGTAACAATTTTTTTCATTCCCCAGTAAGGGAACCTTGTGGCATTTTGCAGTACTTTGGAGAAATTTGCTGTTTTTCCTTTTTGAGTCTACGTTTCAGTGGAGCTAAAATTCTTCTCTTGAAAGACCATGGTTTATAGTCACTGTACCAGGTGGCATTTCAGAGTTATAGGTTTTGTTGCCCCTCCAGCCTTAACAATTCTTTTTATTAAGTGAGAGATGCTATGTTGTCCATATCTTGCCTTCGTTCTTGCTGTTTGGGTTTGGAGCTGATCCTCAGCTTCATCTCTGTCATATACTATAGCTCGAGAGCTTTTACTGGCTCATGGCTAGACCCTATCCCAGCATGCCTAGCGGTAGTTACCCAGATCTCGTTTGCCGCTTGCAGCATCGAGATTGCTGATACTTGCTCAGGCTGTGTTTTTTGTTTTTTTCCTAGTTGTTTTTTTTAAGAAAATTTTCTTATTTAGTTTTCTAACTTGAAGATGCCAAACAGGAACAAAATGATGAGCCACTCCACAGTAAAAAAAATAATGCACCTATTCAGGCCAAATTCAATAAAACCAATTCTGGACTTTATTGAGGAAAATAAAACAAATGATAAGCGCTTTCGTCCTGACCACTTCAGAACTTCATCAGATGATGAAGTAATTTACACAAACCATTTATATAGTACAGAGGAAACCATTAAAAGTTAATAAGTTAATTAAAATGACACATCCCCTTAAAGAAAAATGATGTAAAAAACATGCTTTATATATGAAAACTGGTTAAAATGCATAAATAAATGTGGAAAATTCAAATTGTATTTTAAAAACATAATAACATATAATTTTATTAATTATTATAATTGAATCCCCCCTTATGTAACACCGTTTGTTTCAGTGTTGTTGGACTGTGTTGCAGTTAATAATGACCAAAACTATTTTTTAGACCCACGAGAATTTCCAACCCTAAGACGGTTGGAGAGAATAAAGAACAAAACTGCGGTTTCATAGCAACCCTGGGTAACTCACCAGAGGAACAGTTACCCCTCCAACACCCAATGGAACACTAGGGGGGGATTCAATCAGAGGGGGAGGGGGGCACAGAATCATACCTGGTCCAACATGAATTAATTAATGATTCTTTAGACATTTTAGAGGTGTCCTCTATTTACTACCCCATTGTAACATTATCACCAATTGTGATGGTGATTTTAAAGTGTATAATTTTTCTGATGTGGTTTTTGGTGTTGAGCACTGTGATTTATTTTCAAAAGATTTCACCTATGTACCTTCACAACCTACGGACATTTCTAACACCCTACTTGACTTAAAATTATACACACGTAAGTTGAATTTTAGGGTCCTTTTTCAGAATTCATCTCTAGAAAGCATCAACCCTTTAGCCATGTCCAGCACCTTTAATCCTCCCCTTCACCCCATCATTCAACTGTTTGAAAGAATATGTGAACTAGATATCCGTAATTTTTTAAGGATTAATCAGAAAAGACAGATGGACAATAATGTGGAGACCATACTACAAGACATTAAAAGCATTCTTGATTTGGTTAGAATAATGAAACCCGACAAGGATGGAGGTGTAGTTCTTATGAATCAGGTTGATTGTGCTAACAAGGTGTTGCACATTCTGAATGGGAAGGAAAATGCTAAATCATCCCTTAATGAATTACACACAGCTTACAGTAGAATTAGAAATGATTTGCAGGATTTGTTTATGGAGGGGTCCATTACCATCGATGAGTTAAATTATCTCACTGTGTCATATCCCAAAATGTCAGTGATATTTGGGTTACCAAAACTTCATAAGAACCTTGACCAACCACCCATGAGACCCATTGTGGACGCAAAAGGTTCTATTACCCACCCTCTTGCAAAACCTTTAGTCACTAGGCTTAAAGAACTGGTCTTTTCTGAAACCCACATATGTAAGGACTCATGGAGTTTCTTACATCTCATCAACTACACTCCATTTCAAACCCATTATGTCCTTTTAACCATCGATATCAAAGCCTTATACTCAACCATTCTAAACCTGTATTATGTGGAATGACATTCAGAATACTTGTATGAAAAAGGCATTGAGCGCAACAAAGTTCACGTATATGCACACCTACTTGAACTTGTATTGAAAAACAACTTTATTCTCTTTAATCAGGAAATCTATTTGCAACAGGAGGGTGTAGCAATGGGTTCCTCATGTGGGGTCTATATGCAAACATTGTTGTAACCGAGTGGGAAAAGGAGTTTTTGTTTAACAGTCCAATGTTTAAGTATGTAAAATGCTACACACGTTTTTTGGACGATATCTTTATTTTGTGAGATAGTCCCCCAGAACATATAGTAGATTTAATATCGCACATGAATTCCACCACCACTTTCTTGAAATTCACATACAACTACAGTGTGGACCAGGTGCCTTTCCTAGATGTTCTTCGCATTAAAGATCACACCAACAACAAATTTGTTTAAAAAATATACAGAAAGGAAACTTATTCCAACTCCTTACTTCATTTTTCAAGTACACCTCCAATGAAACAGAAAAAAGCTATTGTAAAGGGACAGTTTGTGAGGGTGGCCCGAATGGTATCTGATAATGGATGATTTCCTTCGTGAATGTGACAATTTGAAAGCCATGTTTTCAAGAAGAGGCTACCAGTGCAAGTTTATTACTGACATTATGTTAGAGGCAGTAAATAAAAGGGAGAAAGGGCATTTTAGCTCCTTAACAGACACTGATAACAGCATCACCAATAATTTTACCCAGTCTATAAGTGTGCAGAATCAAGAACTTATTGTATATACCAATGACAGTTTTGCATTGAGGAAAATCTTGGAAAAGAATTGGACCATTCTAAACCAAGGAAAATCTTGGAAAAGACTTGGACCATTAAACCAAGAGAAAGCCATTAGACCTTTCATTGATTCACACCCCACCATAGTATTCAAGAAAGGCAGAAATTTAAAAAACATTTTTGAGATGAAACCAAAGGGAATGAATAATGTTGGGCACATGAAGAAAGTGTGTCGTGTAAATATTGCAAACGCATTGGCAGGCATTTTTCTGATACTTTGAAGTGAAATTACATCAAACATTTAACTGTGGATCTGAAAGGATTATTTATTGTGCCCTATGTAACTGTTGTAGCTGTTTTTACATTGGAAAAACTGACCGTAAATTAAAGAACCAAATTTACGAACATTTGTATGATATAAAATCAAAAAAGACACAGATGCACTTAGTAAACACATTATGGAAAATACTGGTCACTCTTCACTTCACTGTCTTTGACCATATTAAAACAGAACCTCGAGGTGGTGCCTGGTCACTTTGTTAGAAGGGAGATAGGTTTACTGGCAACTGCGTCTCAATGCATCAAGTTGGCCAGGCCTAAATTAACACATTTCCATTATCTCTCTGTTGAAACTAAAAGCTTTAGAAAGATAATTTTTTTCCCTTAATTTTATATTTCTTCTGTACTATTAAATTATATATTTTATTATGTTTTTAAAATACAATTTGAATTTTCCACATTTATTTATGCATTTTAACCAGTTTTCATATATAAAGCATGTTTTTTACATGATTTTTCTTTAAGGGGGTGTGTCATTTTAAATAACTTATTAACTTTTAATGATTGTTTTACCCAGTTTCCTCTGTACTATATAAATGGTTTGTGTAAATTAATTCATTATCTGATGAAGTTCTGAAGTGGTCAGGACGAAAGCGCTTATCATTTGTTTTATTTTCTTCAATAAAGTCCAGAATTGGTTTTATTGAATTTGGCCTGAATAGGTGCATTTTTTTACTGTGGAGTGACTCATCCTTTTGTTCCTGTTTGGCATCTTCATGTTTTGCAACAGTTTTACCTTTTGCCTTTTTTACTATCTTTCTAACTTGTTATTAGTACCTGTCCTTCGTTCTTCTACCTTCCCTGTCCCATCCAAGTGACTTGTGTTTCTTGGAGACTAACCATTTTTCTCTGTGGCCTTTTCCCCTCTTCTAGACCCGTTTAACTTATTGGGTACTTCACTTTTTCTTGCCTTCTTTTAACTTTTAGGGAGTTGCTGTTTAAGTTAGTGGCTCTCCTTA
Source organism: Protopterus annectens (assembly GCF_019279795.1). NCBI lineage: Eukaryota > Metazoa > Chordata > Ceratodontiformes > Protopteridae > Protopterus > Protopterus annectens. The sequence continues at coordinate 1,376,292,543 of NC_056735.1, read as the reverse complement.
GGTGGGGAATTCACCATTTAACTTAGAGGCTCTCCCCCCTTCTCTTCTTTCCTGTCTATTTAAAAAAAAAAAAAAAAAAAAAAGAGTTTTTTTTGTCTGTTAGGCTAGTTATCTTGTCAGTAGTGTTTTTTTCTCTTTGTCTAGCTTTACATAGTGCTGTTTGACATGATGTCGAAAGATACTGCCAAGGAATCGAAACCTTCGGGTTTCAAAAAGTGTGATTCGTGTTGTCAAAAGATGTCCCTTACGGACGGGCACACGAGTTGCGTATATTGTTTAGGACCTGTTCACCTGCAGGATTCACCTGCAGGATTCGTTTTCCATTTGCCATGCATTTAGTTCACGAGTCCTGCAAGAGAAAAAAAACAAATTAATCTTAAGAGGTTTACTGAAGGGCCCCTTTGATGCTGCAATGGAGGTGACTCAGCCAGCAAAAAAACCTGAAAAGACCCACACCTTCATCCTCTTCGGCTCCGAGATCGGACCTGTCTAAAGAGAAGGGCAAGCTACAAGCCATGTCTGACCTGACTGTCTGTTCCGACAAGACACTCTCATCTATGGCTCCATCTGTGTTTTCAGAGCCAGTAAGGTCTCACAAGCGTTCCAGGTCTCCTGCCTTGGAACCGGTGCTGTCTGCTCCACAGTCTCCTTTATTACAATCTGTGGCAGGCGGTCACCGGTCTTCAACCCATTCCTTTTGGTCATCCAGGAGCCTCTCTGGTGATGATAATGAAGAGGGTGGTGAAGAGACTTCTTAGGACACCAGCATTAGCTAAAATAGTTTTGGGCCCATCCCAGACAGAAATGGTGCCGACAGCCCAAACAACACCTGTCTCGATTCCTCCTCCGGGTTCGGAGCCGGACTTTGTGGAAGTCACAGTGGTGGAACAGTCTGCTCCGGTAACCACCTCCTGTCTTTCGGTTCTGACTATCGTTTTGATCTCCTCTATACCCTCTTCTATCGAGGGATCTGGGGCCGACCGGCATAGAACCCTTGTCTGACCCTACTCTCCCTCTTGGAGCTTCAGTGGAGGTTAGCTCAGATGTTCATCGTGCATACAGCTGCAGTCATAACAGATGGGTTCTCCTGCCGTCAGGCGGGTCCTCGGTCGGCCGAATTCCAAAGTCTAGGTCCGGCGGCGGTTGTCGTCACTTCTTCCCTGACGTCAGTGCGACAGGGATATAAAAGAACCAGCAGATGCCATTTTCTTAAGTCTTTCTTGCCGCGTGGTGCCCGAAGCAGAAGCAGTTCGCAAGTGCCGGTCGGCCAGCTCCTGAAATTATGAAAATTTTGCAACCAAAAAGTCTTCTTGAAAGCTAAGTACCCCGTTGGGGAAACTTTTCTTGCCTCAGACCGATGTTAGACAAAGTTAATAATTGTATTTCATGTGGGAAGCAAATACCGCATAAGGATTTTCATTCCCTCTGCATTCCTTGCTTAGGCCCAGACCACAACGTCTCGGTCTGCCGTTTTTTGTGCTACTTTCAACAAACGCACCATTAAGCGTCGGGCGGAGTTCGCCCAGCACTGTATTGGCAAAAAATTTAACTACATTATGTCGTCGGATACTCCGACTCCAGTTTTGTCTAAAAATCGCAAAGATAAGGACCGACACACGAGGTCCACAGCCACTACCGACACCACGCCAAAGCCGACTACAGGTGGTCCGGTTCTCAGCGAGGCGCCTACACAGCCCCTGCCTACCGACGACACTTCATTGGCGGTGTCTACCGTGCCAGAGGTCGCAGGCTCTTCGGCCCACAACCTGACTACAGATACCGAAGCCACTCTTGGTGGTGAAACTCAAAATGTAGACGGGTCTGCCTCCTCTCAAGGTGTCCTCAGACCTTCCTCTTCTTTTTCCATCAAGGCTTTCACTAAGTCTAAAGCAGCCATGCATTCTAAGAGACCAGCTACACAGGGCCCTTCTCCAGGCCCCATGCCTAAAAAACAGATGCTTAAAATGGCTGAGGATTTAATTACTCTTATCAGGGGTTCTCAACCCCCCCCCCCCTGGACAAAAGGCCCAGAGTAGAGGAAGAATCCCCCTCCTCTGACCAGGCCTCCATTATTTCAGAGCAGTCTGATGAACAGGAACATTCTTACTCCCCTTTTGAAGATTCTGATGCAGAGGAGTCCATTCCCTCTGTCTCCCCCCCAGAGGATTACTCATTTGGGGAAACCTTGCATACCTTGAGGGAACACTTCCACTGGGAAGGCCAAGACTACTCAGACTCCAAGAAAAGGCTTAGGGATTTTCTCTTGCTACCTCAGCACAGGCCTCTGGCTATACCTCCTGTCTTAGACATACTAGATGATGTGTATTTGGAGGCCTGCCTTAACCCAGACTCTTTACCTCCAGCCCCAGTCAAGCCTGACGGGTACTACCGGGTTCCTGACTCGCACTAATTTTTATACAAAAGCCATGCGGCTGACCCAGAAACTATATCACAGGGCCCCAAGGGGATTAAGGCTTCCACTGCTAAAAATCCATTACCTTCCGAGAGAGATTCCAGATCTTTAGAAAGGTGGGGAAAAAAGGTATACACCTCGGCCACCTTAACCATGAGGGCATTAAACTGCCAGTTCCATATGTTAAAGTACCAACAGTTTCTGTTATCACAGTTGAGAAGCAAAATGTCACAACCTGAACAACCAGACTTGAAGGAGTTGCAGGATTTGATGCATAGTGCAGAACAAGTGGGTAAACATACCTTGCAATGTGGTTTTGATGCTCTAGAGGCCTCATGTAGAGCTGCTGTTACAGGATCAGTCATACGCAGACATGCCTGGCTCAAGGAGCAAACCTTACCAGATCATGTCAAAGCTAAATTACTAGATGCCCCTCTACAAAAGGATGTATTATTTGGTGTTAAAGCTGAGGAGGTATTAAAGAAAATGGAGGAAAAGGCTAAATCAATGCAAACAGTGAAAGATTTTCTACAGGTACAACCTCCACGTTTCAGTAGAAATTGGCCTTCCAAAAATTGGTCCTTTCCAGCCACGGACAGACACCAAAGAGGTAGATGCAGGCACCCGAGGGGCAGAGTGCAATCTCAAGGATCGTTTAGAGACGGACAATGGCAAGCTCATACACAAAGAGGTGGTGAGGATGACTCGCAATCATTCAGAAAGCAAGCCCAATGACTTTCCCCTTTGCATGCCAAGCAAGGCTCAAATGGCAGCACCCTTGGGAGGAAAACTGGCATTATTTTTGAAAAATTGGCATATTGTCACAAAAGACAAATGGATCCTGGACATTATAAACAGAGGCTACAGATTCCATTTTCACACCCTTCCAAAAATGAGAGGCATGCCAATCCTGCCACACAATCAAAGGGCAGAGGCACAAAGACAAATTTCAGATCTCATGGACATGAAGGCTATTAAAGAGGTACCTACTCAAGAACAAGGTCAAGGTTTTTATTCCAGACTATTCCTGGTACCAAGGAAGGGAAAAGATTGGAGACCTATTTTGGACCTATTCAACCTAAACATATTTTTACTCGTGCCAAAATTCAAGATGCTCACATTACAGCAGCTTCTTCCCATGCTGGGCAAGGAGTCTTGGCTAGTAACATTGGACCTCAAGGAGGCATACCTGCATGTCCCAATCAGACAAAATTGCAGAAGATACCTCAGATTTCTTGCAGGTTCAACCCATTATCAATTCTCTGCATTGCCCTTTGGCTTATCTACTGCGCCCAGAGTATTCATGAAATGCCTGGCATCAGTAATTGCCTAGTGCAGACTTCAAGGGATACAAATATACCCATATTTGGACGATTGCCTGATCCAAGCGGACAGCAAGCACATACTTCTGAAACATCTGGCTTTTGTAATAGTGTTGTTGAATTCTCTGGGATACACAGTCAACAAAAAGAAATCCAGGCTAATACCTTCTCAGAAAATAATTTTCCTGGGTGCCAACTTAGACACAAGCACCCAGATGGCCTACCTCACCAGAGAAACAGGGGCAACTAACTCAATACTTCAGAAAACTAGCAAATTTCACCAGGCTGACTGCAAGGAAAATCCTGCAGGCTCTGGGATTCATGGCATCTTGCATCCTACTAATCCCATGTGCAAAGCTGCATATGAGGAAACTTCAATGGTACCTGAAAAACCTATGGTCTCAACACAGCCACAGTTTGGAAACAATAATACCACTAATTCCATTCCTTCAAAAGGAATTTCTGTGGTGGGCTCAAGCATGCCAAACAAACACAGGTCTCCCATTCTGCAAGCCTCAAGCAAATCAAGTCATCACAACAGACGCCTCGGACTACGCCTGGGGGGCGCACATGACAGATCGGTGCATTCAGGGCAAATGGTCCCAAAAAGAAAAGCACCTTCACATCAGTCAAAAGGAAATGCTAGCAGTAATAAATGCTATTATAGCTTTCAAAGACCTTCTGCATCCAGGTCAACTAGTGATAAGGACAGACAACACCACAGTAATGTGGTACATAAACAAACAGGGAGGAACCCATTCATACCTCCTATGCAGGCTGGCCATGTCACTTTGGAACATGGCTCTGGAATTACAAATCTGACTTCAAGCACAGTACTTGCCAGGCAAAGAAAACACGCTGGCAGACAACCTAAGCAGAAATATGACAGATCCACACGAATGGAAGTTGCATCCTCAAGTTTTTACAGAGATAATTCAAGCATGGGGAAGGCCAGACCTAGATCTCTTTGCCTCCCACAAAAATCACCAATTGACACAATTCTGCTCAAGGACTTTTCATCCACAGGCCTGGAGAGTGGACGCTCTCTCTTTCAGTTGGACAACAATGACAGTTTATGCCTTTCCACCTCTTCCTCTGCTACCCAAAGTTCTATTAAAAACCAGAGCAGACAGACCAAAGATGATTCTCATTGCTCCAGACTGGCCAAGACAGCACTGGTACCCACTCCTGAAGAGCCTGACGCATTCCCCACCATGGCCCCTACCTCTAATGCCTCTTCTTCTGACTCAGCACAGCTTCAAAACTCTTCACAGTCAGCTGAAAACACTCAGTCTGGCCGCATCGAAGATTCCTTAACTTCACAACAAACCCTACTCTCCAAGGAGGTGCAGGATGTCATTTTGGAAGCCAGAAGGCCGTCTACTAGAAAAGCTTACTCCGCAAAATGGAAACGGTTTTGTGCCTGGAATGAGAAAAAGGGCCAGAATCCTGGAAAACTGAATTTACCTCAAATATTACAGTATCTAGCTGAGCTGCTAAGCAGTGGACTTTCATTCTCCTCCATCGAAATCCATGCCTCAGCCATTTCTGCAGAATACAACACTGATCCACCTTTATTCTCTCACCCCCTCTTAAGACAGTTCCTCCGAGGGGCTAAGAATATAAAACCCCCAAGGAAACAACCAATATCTGCTTGGGACCTCAATTTCATTCTAGAAAAGCTGACCTTGCCTCCTTTTGAGCCAGCTGCCAAAACAGATTTGCAATATTTGTTCTGGAAAACAGCCTTCCTCCTGGCTATCACCTCAGCTCGCAGGGTATCGGAACTACAAGCCCTCATGGCTGTGCAGCCTTTCATCATTTTCCATCAGGACAGAGTTTCCTTACGAACCAACCCGTCCTTTATGCCAAAGGAGGTATCCAGGGTAGCTTTGAATCAGGCTATCCACTTGCCTACCTTTTACCCTAATCCTCAAAACAAAGGGGAGAGACTACTACATTCCTTGGACATCCACAGACAGCTGCGCTATTATTTGGACAGAACAAAGCCTTTCAGAAAATCCGAACTCTTTGTGTCCTATGCTATAGGAGCTCAAGGGAAGCCAATTTCCAAACAGACAATCTCAAAATGGATAGCCCACTGCATACGCTTTTGTTTCTCTTTTCATGGTAAAACTGCACTGGCAGGCATCAGATCTCACTCCACAAGGGCCACAGCTACCTCTGCAGCTTTCCTCAGAGGAGTTCCTACCAAAGATATTTTGGAAGCAGCCACTTGGAGTTCTGTGCATACCTTCTCCAAGCACTACCACGTACCATTATACTCCAAAACTAGAGCAGGCTTTGCCACTGCAGTCTTGCAGGGCATCCTGGCTCCTCCTAGTTCCACCTAGTGCTTTCCACCCCCTTTTTTTTTTTTAGCTTTGGGATTCTACCCATCTGTTATGACTGCAGCTGTATGCACGATGAACATAGTACAGTTTTGTACCTACCATAAATGTAGATGTTCAAGTGCTAATACAGCTGCAGTCCAGGTTTCCCTCCCTCCTTCCCCTCTTGGGACAGGCCTATTGGCTAACACCTCCTCATACAACCTGATTGGGGTATTCATTTATGGTGTATTTGCTTGCAACTACTGTATTTTGATTATATTGCACTGCATTATTACATAAATTTATGTATTGCCTTCCTTCTGGGGGCACCTGACATCTGGGGCAAGAAAAACTGAAGAAAATGGCGTTGGCTGGTTCTTTTATACACCTGTCGCACTGACGTCAGGGAAGAAGTGACGACAGCCGACGCCGGACCTAGACTTTGGAATTTGGCTGACCGAGGACCCGCCTGATGGCAGGAGATCCCATCTGTTATGACTGCAGCTGTATTAGCACTCTAACATCTACATTTATGGTAGGTACAAAACTGTACTTTCCTACATCGGCCTCTGAGCCGTCACCCTCTGTTCGGAGGAAGTTGTTGTCTTCTTCGGAGCCGGAGACCCTTTCGGGTTGGGACTGCAATGCCTTCGGGGTGATGAGCGTGCTGTTTGCTGAGACAGCTCCACCCTTGACTCCATTGGCTCCTTTGCCTTCGGTGCCAGTGTCTGCCTCAGAACCTCCCCTCTGCCCCCAAGCGTAGGGAACCCATGCACCAGGATGCCCCATTGAGTGATCCCACCTCTTCCGAAGCCTCCCCTTAGCATCCCTCAGAGGAGGTCCCTCGGAAGAGGAATTGCAAGAGGAAGCATGTGGACTCCACGAGTCCTTGACATCAGACACCGACTTGGATGACTCAGAAGGGTCCCCACGGTCCACCTCTGAAGAAGTCTCCTTTTCAGACATCTTTGAGATTCCCTTGCCCCTTCTGAAGACTAGTCACCCTTCTAAGGATTTCTGAGACACACCAAACTAGTAGAAGTAAAATAACAAAATATCCAGCAGTGAAGGCGAAACACAGAAATAAAAGACCTGTTCATTACTGAATAAAGCGCTTTTCGTTGTCGCAAATGTGGCAACTTCATTAGATTCATTCAAGTTAGTTTGTTACAAATTTAAATACGTGAACTGCGATCATATGACCACCATCAGCTGACAAATTGTACGTATCCAAAAAAATAATTAAAGCAACGCATTCATTATATTGTATACAAAACTCAAAGTCAGCCTAATACAAAAATCTTGTACCTATTCAACCTCCAAATACAACAATAAAAAGTTGGTAAATAAAAATAAACAATATACGCACACAAACAACTTGTTGATCACTCTCCGGTAGTGCATAAAAATATGCATCATCTGCTCTATATGTGTTCAACGAGTAAACTATTAGTATAAAATAAAATAAGCTAACCACATAAATTTATCCACTTTCCTACAGTTTTTTTAAAAAACATTGACAAAGTAGATATGATACTGTAAACATTGTTTGTCTGTATAAAAAAATATATACGTCTCCGTCGCATGTAATGCTTGTCCGTGACATACCCATTTTCCACAAATGTAAGTACATGTTAGACCCACCACAAAATACATGTGTGGAAAATATATACATATAACAAACGTATTGAACGCTTATTACTATACCAAAAAAATGGATTTGTCAAATATGTCAAAGGTGATCCAATAATTCATCTAATCAGACTCTTAAGTTTTAAAAGACAAGAGATGTTACAGGAATCATTTAGTCCAGGGCATGAAAAGGCATTTAATCTAACCTGCCATGTTAGCTCACATTCTTCAAGCATCAGGTTAAATGGACCACGCCTAGGGTCCATATAAACTTGGTCAATGGCTTTAAATAAAAAGTTGTGGTTATGGTAAACCGCAAGGTGTATAACTAGAGGGCTCTCTTCTTTTTTTTTTCTCTGTGGCACAACTATGTTCGTAGACCCTATCTCTTAACCTATGTTTGGTCTTCCCAAAATAAAAAGCTGGGCTTAATTGACACCTAGCTACATATACTACCTGTTTGGAGTTGCAGTGAAATTTACTCCTCAGTTTGTATCTTTTGCCATTAATATAGAAGCTTTCCCCTATCTCCATAAATCTACACATCCTACAACACCCACATGTGGTCATCCCAACCTGTTTTGAAAAGTAGTGTAGTTTTTCTTTCGAGCAAATTTTTAAGGTTGCCACCTTTCTTTTCCGTTTACCATAACCACAACTTTTTATTTAAAGCCATTGACCAAGTTTATATGGGCCCTAGGGCTGGTCTGTTTAACCTGATGCTTGAAGAATGTGAGATAACATGGCAGGTTAGATTAAATGCCTTTTCAAGCCCTGGACTAAATAATTCCTGTAACATCTCTTGTCTTTTAAAACTTAGATGAATTATTGGATCACCTTTGACATATTTGACAAATCCATTTTTTGATATAGTAATAGGTGTTCAATAGGTTTGTCATATGTATATATTTTCCACACATGTATTTTGTGGTAGGTCTAACATATACTTACATTTGTGGAAAATGGGTATGCCACCGACAAGCATTTTATGTGATGGAGACATATATTTTTTTATACAGACAAACATAATGTTTACAGTATCGTATCTACTTTGTCAATGTTTTTTAAAAAACTGTAGGAAAGTGGATAAATTGATGTGGTTAACTTATTTTAGCTTATTTTATTTTATAGTAATAGTTTACTCGTTGAACACATATAGAGCAGGTGATGCGTATTTTTATGCACTACCTGAGAGTGATCAACGAGCTGTTTGTGTGCTTATATTGTTTATTTTTATTTACCAACTTTTTATTGTATTTGGATGTTGAATATGTACAAGATTTTTGTATTGGGCTGACTTTGAGTTTTGTATACAATTTAATGAATGTGTTGCTTTAATTATTTTTTTGGATATGTACAATTTGTCAGCTGATGGTGGTCATATGATCGCAGTTCACTTATTTAAATTTGTAACGAACTAACTTGAATGAATCTGATGAAGTTGCCTTCTGAAGACTAGTCAGTGTACCTGGATGCATTTGGTTCCCGACCGTCCACCTCTTGTGGTATCTCCTCCTTTTGACCCAGTATTACACATAGTGAATTGAAAGGCGTGGAGCTGTCCAGACATGATGGAACCATTTCCGCGGATGGCCAAGAAATTCATAACAGCCTCTGAAGACAGACTCTTCTTATCCAAAGGTGTTTCCATTGATGCTATGGTGGTGGCAGCAGCCACCAAGAAGGAATTAGCAGAAGCTTCATCTGTCCATTCGCCGAATAAAGAGTCTCGTACGATGGACAGATACAGGAAGCATATGTTTTCTTCAGCAACCTTTACACTCAGGTCGCTGAACTATTTGTCCCACTTTACAAGGCTTCAAAGGGATCTCCTCAAGGAGTTAGGAAATACCTTACAGGATCCTACAGCTGCGGGAGCCTCGGACAGGGCGGCATTTCAGCTTGCGACCTTGACTTCGGTGGTTAACTCCTCCATGCGGCTAATTTCTTCCACAGCCAATGGGGTGAGCAGGACAGCAGGCACAGGGGTGGCCTTACGTAAACGCTCATGGATGCGCCTTTGTCATTTAGCGGAGCCCTTCAAGTCTTCTTTTACCAATGACCCCTTTGATGGCTCATCCTTATTCGGGCCTCAGGTAAAAGACTCTTGCCAGGTGTGAAGAGGATGGCAAAACTCTCTCTGCCATGGGAGTACGTTTTTCTGCTCCATCTAGGCCTTCTCCTAAAGGACAGAAGAGTGGGAAAATGTGGTTCCGGAAATCCCAGGGAGCTTCGCCTAACACATGGAGATTTTTCCCCCGAGGCAGAGGGGGAAATAACAGAAGATGACAATGTCACGGTTGGGGGGGGGGTTCTGCAGAATCAGGGCAACAGATACCTTCTCTTGTAGACCCTTCTAAATGCTCCTGAAGGGAGGCCAGACTATCAGACTCTGGAGACAGTCGGGGGGGGGGGGGATTATGTAATTATTGCTTTATAATCCTACATTTGTCAATTTCCAAATGAGTGGTTTTATTTTTGTTCCTCTCTATCTCCCACATCCTGTCTTTGCTTCATTTCTAAAGTACTCTTGGTTCTTCTAGTCGACTCGTGCCTTTTTTCTTCTCTTAAGCATTTTCCATTGAAACTTTGGGGTTTTAGGATATATGAATTACTTTGTAGAAAATCTGATGTATGAAGTAATGAATAAAAGAGAACATGGTTATTTCATGCCTATATTACATTCCCAGTCAGATGATATAGTTAGAATAGCAAGGATGCAGGGCACAGGTATAAGCAGTGGGTATGTGGCTATGTGGCTAGCAGTAACAGTAAATGTTACAGTAATGCATTCATTGCTATGTGTAATGCAGATGGTCAGCTTATTAGATAGGTCATTGGGGAAAATAAATGGTCAGGTCTTAAGGAAGACAGGCAAATAACACCAAAAGTGAGGACCAGTTGTGGTGTATAGAAAAGGTAGAAACATGAAAAATAAATTGAACAATTTCTTAAAGGCTGTAGTTAGTAGTAAAAATAAAAAGAATGAACATTGGCAAGTGTGGGAGATGCACATATTTTAAATACATTCTTGAAGGTGAACAATTCAGTATTATACAATGACTGTCCATTAACATTCGAAAACGAGCACACTGATTGGTCAGCCCAGCCAGTGTGCCTGTTGTAAATCTGAGCATATACCAGTAGAAAAAGGTCCTGTCGCACAGAATTTCTTCCATTGGTATATACTGCAACTTTTAATTTTTTTTTTTTAACAAAAGTAAATCAAATTAGAAATCCGAACAGTCTGAACATACGAGAGAGACAGGACGGAGAAAATACTAGGAAAATCAAGTACGTTATTCAAAACTAAAGAAACGTACCCAAAAAAAAAGGGAAGCAACAGAGACCGTCCTTCGTTGCTTTCTTTCCAAAGCACTGATGCACTGGGTAAGCATGGACTGCAAGTCCCACATGCAAGTGCTGTACATAAAAAAAAAAAAAAACGGGATGTGCAGCTGAAGGCAGAAGAACAGCACTGCTCCGTTATGCAAAGACATTATTTAAGAAAAGTTAGTATTAAGCAATAACTGACTCTGTGGTGTGGTGTATTGAAGATTTATCCATGTTTGGCTTTATTTAATAAGTCAGGCTTTACCCTCGTAATTAAACCACACCAACTGTGGGTACATTTTCAGTATATATCACACCAGTGTCATCGGTTATTGCTATCTTAATTCACAGTTATTTAAGCTGTCAGGAAGTTATAATTGTGATACTGCTGGGGTGGTGTATGTGGCTGTGTGTCAAGTGTTGCCCTGCATTCTATATAGGCAAGACTGAAAGAAATTTAAGGGATAGGGTGCATGAACATCTCTATGACATTAAGAAGAAGGAAGATACAAATGCCCTTTTCAAACATATTCAAGAGTATCTGGGACATCGTTTTAAGTTCAGCATTCTAAAAAAAGTGACCCAAAGTATAAGAGGAATGCCTTGGTCTCTCTATTAGAAAAAAGAGAGCTGTACTGGCAGCTCTGCTTTAATGCAGGGAATCTGCTAGGTCTAAATGAACAAACATAAATTGCATGTTTATTGAAATTGAAGGCATTAGTTAAATAAATAATTTGATGTTTTTGATAGTTTTATAATTTTTTTTTTTAATTGTAAAAAGGAAATTGTTGCAAATGTATTGTATTTAAAAGCTCTACTTTGCAAAAAATAAGTGCTATTTCTTTAAAAGTAGCTTTTAGAGGGGGCTTGGCCATCACATGACATTCCACCATTTTGAAACTAGTATAAAAACTGGGACTTTAAATTGAGTCATCTGATGAAGTTTTAAATGTCTTAACATGAAAGTGCTTGTGTTTTGGAATAAAATGTTTTCCATGGCGATCCTAAGCTTCTAGTGTTTTTTTTTCTGTGAATTCTTCATTTGACTCCTGTTTTGGTGATATTGAGCCCAGAAAACTGAGGAACGTGTCTGCAGCTAGTGGAGTTTAGTTTATTTTTAATGTAGTAATGAAGATTTGTTGGTCACTTGCACATCCTTAATGGGTAATTTAGGTCTTTCAAGTCTAGACTGAAAGTTAAACTTGACCTAAAGGCATAGGGCAGTGTGTTATGAATATTTGATAATATTTTCATGTACATGATATTTTTAACAATTGCTCTGCATTCAGATAGGCTGTTTTTCCCCAACGTTTAAATCATTAGTTTCCTGTTTTCCCTTATTACTAAAATTGTTATCATTCTTAACATGTCTTCAGTTGGATTTAGGTGGAGTAGTTATGTTTAGTTGTGTATTTAAGTTACAGTTTACCATTGAATGGGAGAGCCTTATTGCTTCATATTTTTTGTGTTTTGGTTTTAGGTTCATAGGTTCATACTAGGCTATCTGCCCTAGGGCATTTATAAGCCTAGCCAGAATGTGTTTGGCTTTCGCCACCCATGTTAAATTTATTTTGCTATGCCCTTTTTCAAGGTTAGTATACTGTGCCTCTGTCTAACAGACACAGAAGTGATACCCGGGGTAAACCTACGGTCTCCCATCCACTCATCAAGATTCCTCTTGAGAGTCAATGAGGGACTCTGCCTAACCTGGACTGGGATTTTATTCCAGAGTGAAGGGAGCCTCTGGGTTATGAATCTGTCCCTCCAGCATGTCCTATTTATTTCAGTGCTGAGGTTCAAGTCTCTCGAGCGCGTAGCTCGATGGGATTTGGATTTTCTGAGGTGCAGCATGTCCATTAATTCTGGGTTGGACATGGCTTTATACGTCAGGCACAGATCGCCTCTGAACAGGCAGTATGCCACTGAGTAGAGCTGGAGTTTCTTTAACCGGGCAGCATATGGCATCTGTTTGAGCCCTTTGATCCTCTTGGTGAGGTAGTTTTGGGGTCTTTCCAGTTGCTGCAGGTGTCTGGTAAGGTACATCCTAAAAGGGGCATTGTACTCAATTATGGGCCTGATGAGGGATGAGTAAAGAGGCACGATGACCTCCCCTGATCTAGATGTGAATCCCTTCATGATTAGGTGGGCTATATAAAATGCTTTTTCTAACCACTTTGGCCATGTGGTTGTCAAATGAGAGATTGCTATCAACTTGGGTCCCCAGGTCACTAATTACTTCTTCTGTACTTAATGGATTACCACCTATGTGGTAATTTGTGGGCACTTTGTTTTTGCCAAAGGGGATGACTATACACTTTTTGACATTTAGCTTGAGGCCATGGCTCTGACACCAGTTGTCTGTTTCTATGAGGCCCTTTTGGAGGATGCTTGTGTCGGCTGGAGAGTGATTATGGCGCCCAGTTTGCAGTCATCTGCGAACTTGGTCAGCCACAGTCCTTCCGTGTTGGCCTGTACCTCCGAGACATATATACCGAACAAGAGAGGTCCCAGGACTGAGCCTTGTGGGACACCGCTTGTAACTGGTTTGGAGTCTGACATGGCTCCAGCAATTCTAACCATGTGGGTTCTGTCCTTGAGCCAGTTTGCAATCCATCTAGTGACATAGGGGTTTATATTTAAGCTGGTGAGCTTATCTGTAATGCCAGAGTGGGGTATTGTATCGAAGGCTTTTGCGAGGTCCAGGTAGGCTGTGTGGACCACCTTCCCCTCGTCAATGGCCTTGGTGACTGTTTCAAAGAAATCAACCAGGTTTAAGAGGCAGGATCTGCCCTTAACAAAGCCGAACTGGGTAGGATCCAGTGTCTGTAGGTCCCCAATATCTTTATTTATGAGGTCCATGATGATCCTTTCCATAGCTTTGCAGACCAAGCTAGTCAGGCTTATGGGGCGATGGTTTCCAGGATCCGTTGAGGCACCACCTTTATGGAGAGGGACCACTGTTGCTGTAAGCCACTCTTTGGGCACATATCCTGTAGTAAGGCTGAGATTGAACAGTAGTTTTATGTTTGGGTTTAGCTCTTCTTGGAGTTCATGTAGGACGCAGCCCGGGACACAGTCTGGTCCCATTGATGCTGTGTTTTTTGCTTTGGAGAAGGCGGCTGTTGCCTGAGCACCTGAGATGTCAGGGGGGCAGCACTCTGCTGGGATAGATATTTGCCCTTTTGGTGGGGATGGGGGGGAGAAGTTTGCGCTGAACCTGTCAGCTAGGATGTTGGCAATGTCTGTGGGTTCGGTGTATTTTTTGTCATTTTGGACTAATTCTGAGCATATCTGGGAATTACCACCCAGGTTCCTAACATAACTAAAGAAAGCCTTGTGATTATCCTTAGTGTCCTGTGCAATTTTTCTCTCGAAGCTGGCCTTAGACAATTTTATGAGTGCCCGTAGTTTTTGCTAATACTGATCAGTGATGCCTTCCCTTTTGGGATTTTGCTCTATCATTTAGTAGCTTCCTCCTTCTATTGTATAGTTTGTTTATGGCTGGGGTCCACCAGACAGGACGTCTGCCTTTGGAGGATTGGGTCTTGGTTTTATTTGGGATCATGATCCATGCATTCCTGAAGGTGTTCATAGAATGCGTTTATAAAGGATTCTGCGGTCTGGGCCGTATTTTCCACAGGCCTGGGGGCTTTGAAGGATTCCACCTCGGTTTTGAGGAGTGTGAAATTTGCTTTAGAGAAGTTTTTCACTGTGGTTTTCTGGGCAGTCTGTGGTATCGGGATGTGAATATCCAGTGAGATTAGTTTATGGTCTGATCTTACCAGTGAGGGATACACTTCTGGTCTGGAGCATAGAGTCCCCATGTTGGTGATGATCAGGTCCAGTATGTTTCCCCCTCTTGTGGGAGTGGTAACAAGTTGTTCCATAGCATTTGAGTTTATAAATTCTAGGAACCTTTGGGCTAGGGTGTTGGAGCTAGAGTAATGCTCCCAGTCTATGTTTGGGTAGTTGAAGTCGCCCAATGTAGTGGTGTTTGGAGAGACCTTCATATTTTCCAGTGTTCTCAGGAAGGCCGAGTGGGGTTCCTGGGTTTGGGAGGTTGGTCTATAGCAGGCTATAAACTGGAAGGCAGTTTTACCCACTGTTAGTTGCACATGTATAGTCTCTGATGCTTCGTGCTTTGCCACCAACCTGGAGGTGTGGGTATCTTTGATGAATATCGATACTCCCCCTCCGTTTGTGGTTCGGTCCAAGTTTTGGGGCCGAAAAGCATGGTATGAGGTATAACCTGGTAGTGCTGGGGTGCTCTCTGGAGCCCTGAACCAGGTTTCTGTTACTGCACAGATATCTATGTTCTCCATGCTAAGGAGAGTTTCGAGTGCGTGCATCTTGAGGTTTAGACTTCTGGCGTTGAGTAGCATTACTCTTAGTTTCTTATCCCTTGTGATACCTATGGAGGTGGGTTTGTCTTTTTTGAGCCTTGCCTAAAAAAGGCACTATGGGGGTAGCAAGAGCCTTTGCCAATATCCAAAAGCCCAGGGGTGACAGGTGCAAGCCTTCCCTAGCAAAGCATCGTGGCTTGTCGAGCATATCATCCCAAGCTGACAGGCATTGGATCCCCTTTGAATGACACCAGTACTTAAGCCAATTGTTGAAATTGATCATCTTGTCTTCATATTGTGGCATCATTCTTGGTGAGGGTAAGATGCTCCTCAAGGTCAGGGTCATACCGGCCTGGGCTACATGCTCAGAGAGCTCCTCTATGTCTCTTTTCATGTAGTCCAGGCAGGTATGTCTCAGGTCATTCACACCAGCATGGACAATGACTGAGTCGTATTTGTACTTGCCTTGGAGTGACCTGAGTGCTTGTGTTATGTGGCGGATCCTAGCGCCCGACAGGCTGCTCACCGTGACCCTCTCATTGTTCAGCCTGGTGAGCGCGACGTCAGTGTGCCTGACGATAGTCACCTATTACAAGTGTATCAGGTGTGTTGTTCAGTCTTAAGGGCTGTGACTGTTCGGCACACTGGCTTTGTGAGATATGTGTTGCACGTGTTTTGTTTTGGGGTAGCGGTTGCTTGGGTGTCTGCTTTGGAGGTCTCTGCTGCTTAGGCAGATCTTTATTTAGAGC
The DNA here is from genome assembly GCF_019279795.1 of Protopterus annectens. NCBI lineage: Eukaryota > Metazoa > Chordata > Ceratodontiformes > Protopteridae > Protopterus > Protopterus annectens. The sequence continues at coordinate 1,376,276,418 of NC_056735.1, read as the reverse complement.
CTCAGAGTATGTTTTTGTGTGATTGTGTTTGGTTTGCTGTCGTGGTAGGTCTATGTGAGACTGGAATTGTAGTGAGTGTGGTTTCCTCCTCCTCCTGACTGGTTATGCCAGTACTGAGTTGAGAGAGCTTAGCCTCCAGTTTGGCTATATGGTTGCATCTCTCACATGTGTTGGAATTTGTTGGGAGGAGGAGAGGGTTGTCTGTGTACATGAGGCAGTTGTAACATTGCCTCAAGATTCCCAGATTCACCAGCTGGACCGGAGAGGAGATTGACAACTGACCTTTGGACATGCTAGAATAATATTGGGAATTCCTTTATAATTGAAAACAAGGGCCAGTGGGGAGTGAGGGTGTAGTGCTTTTAATTTTTAGTGCTGACTTGTATAATTGCTTTAGTGAGCAAGTGCCAGGTAACTTAAGTGCAATGTGTTACAGGTAACTTAAATGCAAAAACGACAAACAGTAACTTTCTTTCAAGTGAAACAAGGAAATAAGTACAGTAAGCAATGCAGATATCACTAGTGATCCACAGAAGCGCTGAGAAGCCGCGTATTATGTGGAATTAACGTTCCAGGGAAATAACAAGCAAACAAGCATATAAACAAAGCTAGATTCAGCAGGCCTGATCTAGTCTATGCTACAGCAAACAAGGTGTACCAATTTCAGTAAGATACAGTTCAAATATTCAGGCACTATAAACCTTTAACCAGAAATTCCCAGCTCAGAAGGGCAGAGTCCAGCCTCTTCTCCCACAAAAGTGCAGACCACGAACCTTCGTAATGTAAAATAACTGGCCTGAAGCCCAAGTGCTTAAACCAGAACTAATACACTTTAAGAATAACAGACACTGGGCTCTCAATCACCAGTTCCCAACTTAGAAGGATGAAAGCTACCTGTCCTGCCACCACAGTGCATGCCACAAACCTTCCTAATGTAAAACAACTGGTCTGAAGCCCAAGTGCTTAATCCAAAAGACTTAGAATGATAGCTGCACTTTAATCAAGTTACTACCAAGCAGTAATAAATGCAATTGAATACTTTAGAGAATGCCTGGATTAGTGCTCAAGTTACACAAACAAAGCTAGATCCAGCAGGCCCGAATCCAGTCTATGCCACAGCAAACAAGGCGCACCAACTTCAGTAAGAAGCAGTTCAGATATGCATGCACTATAAGCCTTCAACCAGAAATTCCCAGCTCAGAAGGGAAGCGTCCAGCCTCTCCTCCCACAAGACTGCAGACCACAAACCCTCTTAATGTAAAATAACTGGCCTGAAAGCCAAGTGCTTAAACCAGAATTAATACACTTTTAGAATAACAGACACTGAGCCCTCAATCAGCAGTTCCCAACCTAGAAGGATGTAAGCTACCTGTTCTGCCACTACAGTGCAGACCACAAACCCTCTCAGTGCAAAACAACTGGTCCGAAGCCCAAGTGTTTAAACCAAAAGGCTTAGAATGAGTTACACCAGGCAGTAATAAATACAATTGAGTACTTTTAAGATGATGCAAAAGTAAAATAAAGTAGGTAGAAAGACAAGTACAGTAAAAGCAGATTATTTTTTTTTTCTGAACAAGTGCTGAGATCAAAGAAACAGATTTGAGTGCTGAAACTAGAAAACTGGCTAGTTATAAGGAAAAAAAACTAAGCTAGAAGGCTTCCCTCCAACACAGAAGGGCTTGGGGGCTCAGAAGCCTACAAATAGTCTATACCACTTAACAGGAAAGGCAGGAAACAAGCTTATTATTTTTTTTTTCTGTTTCTCAGATGCTCTCGTTGTACACAGTAGGAGTGCTTGAAATCAGAATATGATCTCACTGCAATCAGTTGAGTGAGCAAATGAGATGGGCCCAGAAGGAGTATCCAAACACAAATTTACAAGAGGGGCGGGCAGTTTCAAGGCCACTAAGAGCAGAGTCAAAACTTCCAGTTCAGTTAATATTCCTGCAACACAGTTAAAATCAATTTAAATACTGTATTTTTTGAAAAAAAAAGTGCAGATAAAGGTACTTAAATTCTCTTATACGTCCAGTTGAATACAGCTAGTTCTTAGCCAAAGCTGAGGTTTTTAAGCAGAAAATATTTCACACTGTACCACTTAAATAGGCAAGGACAGGAAATCAAAGAATGTGGCTACCCCCACACCTGTAATTACTAGCAAATAACAAAATTCAGCAAACACTGACTAACTTCCAGTTCAGTTAATATTCCTGCAACACAGTTAAAATCATTTTAAATACTGTATTTAAAAAAAAAAATGCAGATAAAGGTACTTAAATTCTCTTATACATCCAGTTGAATACAGCTAGTTCTTAGCCGGCCAAAGCTGAGGTTTTTGTCATAATATTCAGTATTCCATGTTTGTTTTGTTCTTGTATTATCCACATTATGATCTTTGGGGAAATAGATCACACTGGGTTGTTTAGTTAGGTAGGATGATGTAATAAGACTTTCATTGATGTGTTTATGTATTTATTGTTGCGCATGCATGCTTCATAGGTACTTACTTGGCTATTGATCTGTAAGGATCTTTAGAAGCCTAGCCTTAGTCTCCTGGAGTTATTTTAGCCATTTTATTTTGTGTGCAAGTAACCCAAAGATAAAGCAGCACATGGACATACTGGGAATTTACTTATCTCTTTCCATGGGGGACGTGGGTGCTAAACAATGGGGTGAATTTATGGTTTCCCATCCAGTTGTCCAAATTGTTTAAACGGAATAAGAGAAGTGCTTTGTTTTAAACAGAGTGAAAAACTATTCCACAGAAACATTGTTCCCTGTGATACATACCTATCCCTCCATAATATGTTGTGTCCTTTGATTGGGTGTTTACACTACCATTGGACTTGCAAATAGGTCTAACAGGATGGGGTCTCTTGAGGCTCTATACATGAATTAGAGTTCACCTGTTAGTATCCTGCTTGATACTCAGAAGTGTGAAAAGCTTTGACACAATTTTTTTTTTTTTATGAGAAAGCATGGTCGTTCTAGTTGTCAGATGAGTTTGGACAGGTACATATCAAAAGGGGCATTTATATTCAATATTCTGCATAATGAGAGCAGAGTACAATGGAATGGTTACATCCCTGGAAGGCATACTTTTTTAAAATTTTTTTTTTGTAAGTATACAAGATATAAAGGTCTACAGTCAAAAAGTACTTATCTTGCAGTAGTGGCTACATATTGATCAAAGGGTAGTTCTTGTTGACAGATTCCTAGAACCCTGAGTATAGGCTCATCTTCCAGGAGCGTGTAATGAATGTGATGGTTACAAGGGAAGTCATGTTTGCTGAAGGATACCATTATACATTTCTTCCACAGACAAGGTCTTTGCGTTCCATGTACAAGGTACAAAGATTGATTCTGAACTCCGGCCAGTGCCTGTGTGGAGTTTGTGTGTTCTCTCTGTGGGGTTCCTCCCACCTCTCTCATAAAAAAAAAAAATATGTTGGGTGTTTCCACCACATAGTCATTAAATAGTGGAGTTGTGGGTAACAGCATGTACTCCAGATAGTGCCTAATGGGAGAAGAGTTGCATAGACCAGCTGCTATGGTAGTATCAGCTGTGGTGTGCAGTATCCACTAGATAGAACAGGTATCACAGACTGTGTGCCACGTAGGGCTAGCCACTCTATGGTGTAAAAGTTGGCTGTAGGTGTTTGTGTTCCATTAATCAATGTCACCAAAACTGGGAATGTTGATAAGCTGATTGAGGACTTAGTCTACTCCAACCCATGTCTTTTGCTCAACAGTCAACCTGCCAAACATGAACTGAGGGTTGCAGCACTCAGTATGGGTTCACTGACAGGAAGCAAGTTGGAAGTGGATGACATGATGGTAAGGAGGAGGCTGGATATCCTCTATTTCCAGTGCTTTTTTTGTCTTTTTTTCTTTTGGCTAGGAGGCTTCTTGTGCGTCTTTCCCCTCACTAGCACTTGCCTCCAGTACATGTTGGAAAATTATAGGCTTTAATCACACGAATATTATTCCCTTGAAATTCTTATTTTAGTTAAATGAGTCTTATTTTAGTTAAATGAGTCTTGAATAACATCGTAGTTTTTTTTTTCGTTTTTTTTTCATGGGTTTTTAGCTTGATTATGTCACATGCATATATCATTCCTTGTTTTTGGTTAATGAATGTAAAGCTGCTGGGGGACCCTTACTTGTGGTGCCTTTGCCTTGTTCTGTGGGAAGCTGTTCAATTTTTCATTAAGACCTAGGAAATCTGATTGTAGTATCACAGTAATGCAGTCTGTTTCCTCCATCCCCTCTGGTTATAGGGTCCGTCTGTGTGCTGGGGGTGTAATGCTGACTTTTTTTTTGGACTGTTGTGTAAGCTGTCTGTATGGAACTCTTGCATTGATCATATAGTGGAGAGAGGTGGAACCTACTCACTTCATAGTCTGAATGTAACTACCTTTGAAGAGACAAGTTAATTACCTTGTTTCCTCTATTTTTGTATCATGGGTAACCATTTTGTTTTAATGCCGTCATCTTTTTGCTCACCATGGATATGTTTTGTCCTTTACCTTACAAGAAGTCCAGTAAGTCTCCCTGCTTTGTCACAGCATTTTCGGTGCAAATTTTTTTTTTTTCTACCATTTAGTTGGCAGATGTCACTTTTCACATTTTAATGCAAGTAACTTCTGTTGTAGAACAAAATTACCTGTAGTAATGTAAGGTGGCTAAGTTTCTACTTCATAGCAACTGTAGCCATCTAGTCCTTTTCTTGCCATTTATTTTTGCTGGACATGAGTACAGTCTTTATTTATTTTTTTTATTTATTTATTTTTTTTTTTGCAACATGTCTGTTGCTTATGGTCATATCTACTTGACTATTTATCCATGAGTATATTTAGAAGTGAAACCATACAATCCCATGAAGTGTTTAGCTGTTATATTTTGACTACAGATAATCCCAAGATGAGAAGAGCATTTGCATGTTGCTGCTGTGCACAAGGGGCAAAGGTGCTAAACCAGAGGTCAATTTGCGGTTACCCATCCATTTATCCAGATTATATTTGAATAGCGTAAAAGTACTTTGCTTTATGTGAAGAAGAAAGTGATTGCAAAGGAATGGTATTCTATGTGATATTAATCTATTCCTCCAACATGTTCTGTTTAGGTTACAAAAGAGTCTGTGATGTCTTCAATGAGTATGTATGCCCTCAATGGACTTGAGAGTGCAATAGGTCTAACAGGATAGGGTTTGAGGCTCTGTATGTGAGGCAGAGATCACCTCTCAGTGGCCTGTATGACACCGAGAAGAGAGACAAGGCTTTGAAATGGTCTGTAATAGTTTTTATGATTTTTAGGCTCTTGACTTTTCTTAGTAAGAAAACAATGTAAGCATTCAAGTTGTCAGGTGTTTGGATAGGTTTATACTGAAAATGTCATTATACTCCATGATTAGCCAGATGAGTGCAGAATACAGTGGTGTGATCACATCCTTGGACCTAGACACCATACCCTTAGTAATAAGTTGTGCAGTAAGGAGGGACTTTTTCATCACACCTCCATTGTTGTAAGATCAAGGGACAGTTCTTGCCTACATAGGTTCCCATGTCCCTAACTGGATCAAACTTTTTAGTGGTGTTTTGACAGTATGATTGTTTAAAGGGACTTCATGCTTGCTGAATGATATTTATTTCTGGGCATTTAGTTTGTCCATGGTTTTGACATCAGCTGTTGGATGGAAAGAGGCCCTCTTGGAGGATCTTTGTGCCCTTTTTTGAATTTATGATGGTACCAAGTTTACAGTCATCTGCAAACATGGTTAGCCATAAACTCTTAATGGTAGTTTTGACCTCCCAAGAAGTAAATGTGGAGGAGTGGCCCAAGGACTGAAGCCTGTGATACACCGCTAATGACAGATGTTCTTCGTTTTCCATTGCTGCAGTCCTTACTATTGGGTATAGTCCGCGTCCAGTCGGCCCGAATACCAGAGTATAAGGCTGACGTCGGTCAGGGCGCATTAGACTGACGTCAGTACGTCAGGGTACTAATGCGCATGACCGACGTCATATCCTCAGTCTTTTTTGCCGCATGGTCCGATGCAGAAGCAGTTTTGCGAGTGCAGGTTGGCGTTCTGAAATATTTCCGAAACCGGAGTTTCAGACCAAAACAGAGTTGGCTAAGTACCCGTAGAACATTTTGGTTTTTCTTGCCTCAGTATTTTACCGGATGTCAGAAAAAGTGAATAACTGTATTTCTTGTGGGAAACAGATACCTCATAGGGATTACCATACCTTGTGTATACCTTGTTTAGGGCCTGAGCACGACGTTGTTGGTTGCCGCTCTTGTGCTAGGTTTAACAAACGCACTATTAAGAGGAGGTTAGACTGTGCCAGGTTAGTGTTTGGGAAGCGTTGCAATTATAAAATGCCGTCGGATGCTGTCCGGCGTGCTTCGTCCAAGAAGCGCAAGGACAAAACAGTGAAGCCTAGGGTTGATGAACCGGCAGTCCCGGACGTCGGTTCTTTAGAAGGCTCAGTGGAGCCAGAGGTTTTGCCAGGAGTTTCCATGGAGTCTCAGGCAGAAACTTTACTGTTACAGGATGTGCCTTCTCAGGAGGTAGGCCAGGCTGAGGGGCTTCTCAGGTAACTGTTCTTCCCTCTCTTCCCAAGGTAGTTAGAGCCTCTCCTTCTGTTGCCAAAACTTCTTTGAGAGGTAGGCCTAGTTCAGCTTCAGTGGGGCTTCTCCTAGCATTTCGGGTTCTGTACCTAAGAAACATATGCTTAAAATGGCAGAAGATTTGATTACTATGATTAGAGGTTCTATGCCCCGCCTGATAAGAGGCCTAGGGTGGAACCGAGTTTGATAGTTTTGAACAGTGTTCAGAGGCTTCAGAGTCTTCTGGAAGACTTGCAGGAGTAGCCTACTTATTCTGATTCTAATGTGGATGATTCCACTCCTACAGCTTCTCCTCCTGAGGATTACTCATTTTCAGAGACTCTGCATTCCATGAGGGAGCACTTTAAATGGGAAGGCCAGGATTACTCTGATTCCAGGAAAAGGCTTAGGGAATTCTTGTTTTTACCCCAGCATAGGCCCTTAGCTATTCCTCCTGTGTTGAATGTGGTGGAAGATGTTTTGCAGAGGCTTCCCTGAATCCTGACTCTTTGCCTCCTGTTCCTGTTAAGCCTGATAGGTATTATAGGGTGCCCCAAGCTCATAAGTATTTGTTTAAGAGTCCTAGGGCGGACCCAGAAACTATTTCTCAAGGGCCTAAAGGTGTTAAGGCTTCTGTGGTTAAAAATCCTGTTCCCACTGATAAAGAGGCAAGGGCCTTGGATAGGTGGGGAAAGAAAGTGTATACTTCTTCCACTCTAGCCATGAGAGCGTTGAATTGTCAGTTTCACATGCTAAAATATCAGAATTATCTCCTTTCACAATTAAAATCTAAGGTGGATGCTTTGGCGGAAGGTATTGAGTGTAAAGAGTTGCTGGACTTGGTTCATGTGTCTGAGCAAGTGGGTAAGCATTCTTTGCAATGTGGTTTTGATGCTGTACAGGCCTCCTCGAGGGTGGCTGCTACTAGTTCTGTTCTTCGCAGGCATGCCTGGTTGAAGGATCAGAATTTAGCTGAGCATGTTAAGACAAGGATTTTGGATGCTCCTTTACAGTCTGATGTGTTGTTTGGATCGCCTGTGGAAGCAGTTTTAAAGAAAATGGAGGACAAAGCTAAGTCTATGCAAACTGTTAAAGATTTTTTGCAGGTGCAGCCACCGAAGTTTAGTAGAAATTGGCCTGCTAAGGGGTGGACATATCCTGCTTATGATTCCCAGTCTAGGGGTAGGTCTAGACGTGGTAGGGGCAGGGCTCAAGGTTCTTTTAGGCCTAGAACAGGGAGTTCACCTGCTCAGACTTCTGGTGAGGGCAGGGGTCAGTCCTTTCGTAAACAGACCCAATGACCTGTCTTTTCAGCTGCCAGTAGATTCTCGTCTGGCAGCTCCTTTGGGAGGAAGACTGTCTCTTTTCAAAGAAAATTGGGATTTAATTACTCAAGACAAATGGGTGTTGGATATCATTCACCACGGTTACAGATTTTATTTCCATACAATGCCCCTTTCAAAGGCATGCCAGACGTTCCTCCTCCACAAAGAAAGGAGGCTCACAAGCAAGTTTCTCAGTTACTCCAGATGGGGGCCATTCAGCCAGTCCCTGTATCAGAAAGGGGCCTAGGATTTTATTCTCGCCTGTTCCTAGTACCAAAGAAGGGGAACACGTGGAGACCAATTTTGGATTTATCTCTCCTCAACACTTTTCTGGACATTCCCAAGTTCAAGATGTTGACGTTACAACAGCTTTTACCTCTGCTGGGCAAAGATCACTGGATGGTAACTTTAGATCTCAAGGAAGCTTACCTTCATGTGCCTATAAGGCTAAGTTGCAGGAAGTATCTGCGGTTTCGAGCTGGAAATTCTCATTATCAGTTCTCTGCATTGCCCTTTGGCTTATCTACTGCCCAGAGTATTCACAAAGGTTCTGGCTCCAGTGATAGCTTACTTCAGGCTTCAAGGAATTCAAATCTATCCTTACTTGGACGACTGCCTGATTCTGGCTCAAGAAAAGGAAGACCTTCTACAGCATCTGGAATATGTTATAGCAGTGCTAAGATGCCTAGGGTATTCTGTGAACGAAATAAAGTCCAGTCTAGTACCCTCTCAAGACATGTGCTTTCTGGGTGTGAGACTGAATACAGCAGCCCAGATGGCCTTTTTAACCCCGGACAAACAAAAGAGTCTGTCACTTTACTTCCATCAACTATCTCATCAGTCCGTGCTGACTGCAAGGACAGTCCTTCAAGCATTAGGGTTCATGGCATCTTGTATTCTGGTGCTTCCCAATGCCAAACTGCATATGAGGAAGCTACAATGGTATCTCAAAATGTATGGAGACAGCACAGCCAGGATTTGGACACTGTCATACTAATAATACCTTGGCTTCAAAGAGAATTCTTGTGGTGGGCTCAGGAATGTCACCTAAACAAGGGACTCTCTGTGACCCGGCCAGAGGCAAGTCAGATTTTAACGACAGATGCCTCGGACATTGCTTGGGGAGCTCATCTAAATGGAAAGTGGATACAAGACAAGTGGCCTGCCAGACTACAGCATCTACATATCAACATGACGGAGATGTTAGCAGTCCAGTTTGCATTAATGGCTTTCAAGGAGTTACTTCTTCCAGGGCAGGTGTTGATTCTAACAGACAACACAACTGTCATGTGGTACATCAACAAGCAAGGGGGAACACACTCTTATCCTCTATGCAGGCAAGCAATGATTTTATGGGAGACTGCGCTAAGCTTGCAACTAACTCTTCAGGCAAGGTTTCTGCCAGGAGCACAGAACTCCTTAGCAGATGTGTTAAGCAGACAAATCATGGATCCCCACAGTGGAAACTGGATCTTCATGTATTTCAGAAATTGACAGTGTCATGGGGAACTCCAGACATAGATCTGTTCGCTTCTCCACTAAACCACCAGCTGCCAAAGTATTGCACAAAGGGGTTTCATCACACAGCTTGGAAAGTGGATGCTCTGTCTTTCAGTTGGAAAAACCTTCATGTGTATGCCTTTCCACCTCTGCCTCTTCTTCCAAAGGTACTATTAAAGGTCAGACAAGACAGGCCAAGGATGATTTTGATAGCTCCAGATTGGCCTCGCAACACTGGTACCCACTACTACGGAGTCTGGTAAAGAAGCCTCCATGGCCTTTACCTCTGATTCCTCATCTGTTATCTCAGAAGGACGGTCATCTGCTCAATGTCAAGCTTCACTCTCTTCATCTAACAGCCTGGCATATTCTGTGTTGAAACACAGCAGGTCTCAGCTTCCTCAACAAGTTTTAAATGTGATTATGGAAGCTAGAAGACCTAGTACAAGGAGAGTGTACGCAGAAAAATGGAAGAGGTTTTTATTTTGGAGTACAGCAAAGAATTTGGAGATTTCTGAGCCTAATTTGAGTGTGGCTCTTCAATATCTTACTGAGTTATTGGACAAAGGTTTGTCCTTCTCTTCCATTAAGATTCATGCTGCAGCAATTTCAGCTCACTATGATTGTGACCCACCTTTGTTTTCGCATCCTTTGTTCAAGCAGTTTCTTAGAGGGGCAAAGAATATAAGACCCCACGTAGAGCTCCTACTCCTGCTTGGGATCTCAATTTTGTGTTGGAAAAACTTACTCTACAACCTTTTGAGCCTGCAGCTACTGCTGAATTGAAATACTTGTCATGGAAGACTGCTTTTCTGTTGGCTATTACTTCTGCAAGAAGGGTGTCTGAGTTGCAGGCCCTTATGGCAGTAGAGCCCTTTTGATTTTCCATAAGGATAGGGTATCATTACGTACTAATCCTTCCTTTATGCCTAAGGTGGTTTCTAGTGTGGTTTTAAACCAAACTATTCATTTGCCTACGTTTTATGCAGACCCTCAAAATAAAGGGGAAAAGATTTTGCACACTTTAGATGTACACAGGCAATTGCGTTATTATTTAAGCAGGACTAAGGATTTTAGGCAGTCTCAGCAGTTGTTTGTTTCTTTTGCTTTGAGTTCACAGGGCAAGCCTGTGTCAAAACAAACTATTTCTAGGTGGATTGGCTTTTGCATTGCATTTTGTTATTCCCATCATGGCAAGGAGATTCCAGCTGGGATTAGGCCTCATTCCACTAGGGCTACTGCCACTTCAACAGCATTTCTAAGGGGGGTGGCAACTAAGGATATTTTGGAAGCAGCTACTTGGAGTTCAGTGCATACTTTCTCTAAGCATTATCACCTTCCTATCTACTCTAAGTCTAGGGCTGGTTTTGCCACAGCTGTTTTGCAAGGCATGTTGTCAGCTCCTACTTCTTTGATTTGCCAGCCTCCCTTACCTCTGCTTTGGGATTCTACCCAATAGTAAGGACTGCAGCAATGGAAAACGAAGAACATAGTACAGTTTTGTACCTACCATAAATGTAGATGTTCGAGGATTCCATTGCTGCAGTCCAATTTACCCTCCCTCCTTCCCCTCTGTGTTTAGGGGTGGTTGTGTAGGTGAGTTTACATGCTTATATTTTTGTATATATTCTTGTATATATTGTACATGTTTTTGGTGCAGGTATTTTGGGACTTGTCTTTTTAGGGTCTTCTGACATCTGGGGCAAGAAAAGACTGAGGATATGACGTCGGTCATGCGCATTAGTACCCTGACGTACTGACGTCAGTCTAATGCGCCCTGACCGACGTCAGCCTTATACTCTGGTATTCGGGCCGACTGGACGCGGACTATACCCAATAGTAAGGACTGCAGCAATGGAATCCTCGAACATCTACATTTATGGTAGGTACAAAACTGTACTTTTCTTGGACAATGCAGTTTCTTGGACAACGTAGAGAAGCCCTCCCTAATTTCCTGAGCTTTAGCAGCTTTTGGTGCTAGACACCATTCCCTTGGAGACCTTCTTATTCTCGTGCCTTCTGAATAGTTCAGGAATCCTTCCAGTATCATTAAGATCACTGCATATCAAGTGTGCACCCGTGTCTGTTCCACTTGCAGAGTAAACCTATTCTTCCTCTTTTTTTTTTTCTTTTCCCCCCTTTTCCCCCAGTAGTCATGGTCTGCATTTCTGAGGAGAGATGGAGTGAGAGATTTTATCATCGGAGTGTGTGATTTGTTTACCTGTTCATTCTTATTTTGAACCTTTATTACATTTAGGAATTTTTGGAAGAAAAAAATTAGTTTCCTGGACGTCGGGCATCCCTTCCTCCTTTCACATAGAATCATGTGAAGTACAAGGTAGTGGAGTAACAAGACCATTTACACCTTGCTATTACCTACCAAGATTTTTAGTATTTGCTTGTATTTCCTTTTGTCTTCAACTTCTACTGTCCAAACATATCTACTTTGGGAACTTCTCAGTTTGAATTTCTCTTGGACACAACACGGTAGCTCTACTACCATCAGTCATGTCTGTAGTGCCTTCTACAGGATAATTTCTACATCCTCAGTTGGCTGCCCTTTCTGACCTTTGTTACCCTTTGCAGGTCTTCGTTTTGTGGTTTGCTTTAAACTGTAAGCCTTTATCTTTACATAGCTGACCATCGGCTTCACTCAGGAGCTTCTCCTCATCCATTGAGTCTACCATACCTGACAAGCCTACACAAGACTTTGTGACATGAGGTGATCGAGGCACCCTGGTATAGCCTTGTATCGCTGTTGAAAGGTGGCATCTTTCTGTTTTTTTCTTCATGCCCACTTCATCTTACTCTTACAAAATATGCATCCAAACCATCTTTGGGATGGATGTGGGCATTGCTTCTATATCATCTACAGTGAACTCAACCACAGCCTCTCTTTTCTCTAAGGACAGTGCTCTGCTCCTTTTGCATCTCCGGCTTCCACCAGATATTGCTGCTTAGTGCATCAAAGTGTGCATCCCATCCTTAGGATGGGCATGGCCATTGTCCCTACCCATGCTTTTACATGCTTAGGTAGTTGGGGCTTTATTCCTCTACCACTACTGCTGGTAATGTGTTTAAAGTCTTATGAGTTGGTAAATTTTGCTTTCAACCTGTTCTCTAGGATTCTTGTCTTTGAGCAACAGTTAATTTATTAGGAAACTTGCTGTCTCGTCAGTGGAGCTTTTGACTTTGACATTTTTTTCCACAGAAGACCTTGTTTCTGGAGCCACTTACATTTGTGGAGTAAGTCTCTGATGTGCTGCTACTTACTTTAAAAACTGTCTAGTTTTCGTAGAGCTGTGTTTTGTACAAACTAATCCTTTTTCGTGCCTGGGATAGTTGTTAAAAGTCTTCCTGTAGTCATGTCATGTTTTTTGTCTGTTTCTTTTTCTTTACTTTGACTGCGGTGGTGGTGCTGCGGTAGCATTCTGGCCTCAGTTAGATATTCCACGTTCGATTCTATGTTAGAGCGTCTTCTGTGTGTCAACATGCGTGAATGGGCATTCCTTCGTTGAAGGTTGTGCGTTAGGCCTGACAAGCCAGCACGTAAAAATCTACTGCCAATCATTAGCAGACCGGAGTTCCGCTGTGGAGACCCCTAACCGGGAAAAGCCGAAAGACGGTTCTTTTTCTTTACTTTGGTATGCATGAGTGGTGCCTTTTTGTTTCTTTAACTGTTTTTATATGTTCACAGATAGGTTAGATCTGTTAATGTAAATCAACTCATACTGAACAGTTACTAGTTTTTCATAACCTTTGCAAAGGAATATTAAGCCAAGAACGTCAGTAAGAGTGCTTATCTAGATGCCTTTCTGTCAGTGGCCATTATTTAGAAATGCTATCCTAGGTAACATTTGAGTAGTTGCAGTCTGATCCTTAGTAAATACGTTTGAAAAACACCAAGTTTAATGTCACTTCAGTCAATTCTTGCAGCTAGAGCTCTACTTGCAGGTTTAGTATTACACTTAAAACTCATGTTGGTGCACCTTTCTATGGCCACTTTATTATGTTCCTGATCCTTCAAAAACTTACTCGGTGATCAGGTCTTTTTACTTCAGCATCACTTGCAGCTCCAGGTTTTCTTGGGGGCTACTGTGATCATTGGAAAGCTTCATTAGGTTGTTTTCCACTTTATGCTGAATCTAGGGATTCTGTTCTTCGATTCTTGCAAGAAGGACTTTGATACCATAAATATGCAAGTTGTGGGTCTTTATCTTAATTCTAAATGTGCAGGTAAAGCTTTAACTATAGAAAGTAATCCTTTCTTGTGTTTTGAAGCTTTTATTTAGTACAGAACTGGAGAAGGAGGTTGAAGCAGGACAATATGGGATGGGAGTCGGCAGCCTGGGAAAGCTGTATGAGTGGTCATAGTCCTGTTATTTCCTTCAGATAGGAAGTACTGCATTCCAAAATCTGCTGTCATGGCATGTACTTACCCCTGAAAAATGTTTTGAGAATTAAAGTTGTGTATTGCTGTTATTTTCACAATGTAGTGTAGTGTTAATAATTAGAACACTGTAATAAAATTTAAAATGCTATACCAAGATACCCCCATTTTATGTAATGTTTACATTTTTTAGTTTTTTGTGTAACAGTGATTTTTTTTCCCTTGGAAAAAAAATTGCTGTTCTAAGCGGTCGAGATTGTAAGCTTTCGCTTACACGGGTTTGATAAATCATTGTTCGCTTTAAGCGTTTGATCATTTAACATAGACCCAGATATCGCTCTAGAGTACAGTACACATTACAGTTCTCTGCAAACATTTGACACTGATTTTTAGTAATGTCTGATGTGGAACTGAAACATTTGATGTTAAGTTGTCAATCTCGTCTTCATTCTTGCTGGATGGGTTCGGAGCCGATCCTTGGCTCCGACTCGGCCACTTACTAAAGCTCGAGAGCTAATTTTACCGGCTCGAGGCAACCCTATATCCCATGATGCAAGGCGATGACTACCCAGATCTCGTTTGCCGCTTTAAACTGCAGTGCGTTTTTTACCGGCTCCTGGTAAGTTCTTCAAATTCAGACTTTTAGTCTCACCCCTTTAGTTTGTCACCTTTGTTGTTGTGTAAACTATTAACGTTTAATTTAACCCTATTCCCGTTAGTGTTCCCTATTTTTCCAGTTATTTATCCCTTCCCCTAAGTTAGGCCTTAAGCCTCCCCCTTTCCTAATTTTTTCTGTCAGGGATTCTGTGTGGTGTTTGAGTGTGTTTGTATCCCTGTTTAAATTTTTTATTATTGGATTGGGTGTTTATTGTGTGTGTGTCTGTGTTTTTTGTTACTTAGTGTTTCCGCGACAGAGCTATGTCGAAGGACACAAAGGTCTCAGGCTTCAAGAAGTGTGACTCGTGCTGTCAGAAGATGTCTCTGACAGACGGTCACACTTCTTGTTTACTGCCTGGGACCTCTGCACCTGCAGGACTCTTGTACTATCTGTCATGCCTTCAGCCCAAGAGTCCTGCAGGAGCGCAGAAATAAATTAATACTGAGGGGCTTATTAAAGCCTGAGAGCTCCCCGACTAAGTCGGCTCCGGGGAAGCCCTCGAAACCAGTTAAGCCTTCTACTTCAAGTCCTAAGCTATCGGCTACTGGTCCTCCTTCAGTGTCGAGATCGTCTCCGGCCGGAGCCGATCCTTCTATATTACAAGTTACAGTATCGGCTCCATCCGGCGCCGATGCTGCTAAATCTGGGCTCTCCGTGTCGGCTCCAGCTGGAGCCAATGTATCCTCGGCTCCTTCTATCTCAAAAAAGAGATCACGATCCCCTTCATTGGAGTAGATACGTTCGGCTCCGAGATCACCCCTGCTCTCGGAGCGGAGCCATCGGAGCCATTCTTCTCTGTCGTCCAGGCTGTTTGATCATGACCTTGAGAGAGTGGTGAGTAGACTATTAAAGTCTCAGGCATTGGCCCAAATGCTCCATAACCCGTCTCAATAGACGGTAGCTATCACACATCCACCTAACATTCCTCCTTCGACTCTCCTACACAGCTCGGAGCCGGAGCTCCTCGGAGCCGTACCTGTTGTGGCTTCGGAGCCGATACCACCTCCCCCTTCAGCTCCGATCTCCTCCTTGATGCCTTCATTGGAGGGATCCGGGTGTTGGTCTCTCTCGTCGGCTCCGAGGGGGCGAGTGGCATCGGACCCTTGTCCGACCCCGTTCTCCCTCTCGGAGCTTCGGCGCTGATTAGCTGAGCCCCGACATCAGCCTCTGAGCCGTCCCTGTCGGTGCGGCCTGGAGTTCCTATCTCTTCGGAACGGGAGCCTTCTGGCCTCTCTGACGGGGGAGCCTTCGAGGTGATGAGGAGTATACTAGCCCCAGGGCTTAGTCAACGGTCAGTTCCATCAGCTCCTCCCACTACAGTGCCTGCTGACGTCTCTTCCCACTCTCTTGCTCCCGGACCCAGAGATCCAACGCCTCAGGTTTCCCCATTGGGAATATCTTCCTCTTCCGAGGCTTCTCCTGACCCGTCAGGTGAACCTCCGCATAAGAGGACATGTAAGAGGAAACATCTAGACTGCCCCGAGTCTATTACATCCGATACTGACTTGGATGAGTCGGAGGGATCCCCAAGGTCCCCCTCTGAGGATGTCTTCCTCAGACATCCTTGAACTCCTTAAGCAGAGGGGGAACTGGCTTTCCCTTAATCCTTCCGAGGACGAGTCGGTATACCTGGAGGCGTTCGGGTCTCGACCCTCCACCTCCTGGGTGTCTCCGCCCTTCGACCCTCTTATGGACGTGGTGGCTCTGAAGGCGTGGATGGCCCCGGATTCGGTGGAACCCATTCCTCGGAGACCTTCAAAATTCATTACGGCCCCACCTGATGGGCAATATTTGACAAAAGGTGTCCCGGTTGATGCTATAGTGGTGGCTGCAGCCACCAAGAAGGAACTAGCTGATCCTTCAGTACCTGTCCATCCTCCTAACAAGGATTCTAGGACTATGGATAGGTACGGTAAGCGGATTTTTTTCTTCAGCGACCTTTGCCATGCGATTGCTGAACTACTTGTGTCACTTCACCCGCCTTCAAAGAGATGTTCTTAAAGAGTTGGGAGAAGTTCTACAGGATCCGTCAGCTGCTGGGTCTCGGGACAAAATTAGCTCACAGCTAGGAATCCTAAACTCCATTGTTAACTCCTCCATGCGGCTCATTTCATATGCAGCCGATGGAGCGAGTAGGGCCGCAGGCACAGGAGTGAGTGGCTTTAAGGCGTCAATCCTGGATGCGGCTTTGTAATTTTGCAGATCCCTTCAAGGCGTCCTTCACAAACTTTCCCTTTGATGGCTCGACTTTGTTCGGACCTCAAGTGAAAGACACCTTGACTAGATGCGAACAAGAATGCAAGACTCTTTCTGCCGTAGGAGTCAGTTTCTCCACCCCTTCAAGACCTTACCCAAAAGGACAGAAGGGAGGGAAAATGTGGTTCCGCAAATCTCAAGGAGTCACGCCTGACGCACGAGGTCAGTTTACCCCCAGAGGCAGAGGGGGGTAACAACAACAGACGCCGCCCTAGGGGCAGAGGGGGTCCGCAGAATCAGGGTAGCAGGGAGCCTCTCTCTGACAAACCCTTCCAGCTTCCCTGAGATGTTGCCCGATTGTCCACCTTCGGAGGCAGTCAGGGGAAGATTATCGCTGTACCCAAAAGCCTGGCTTTCCCTTTCTCAAGACTAATGGGTACAGTCGATCATATCCGAGGTTACAAAATTCCCTTTATTCAAACCCCAGTCCAGCAAAAGGGAACCCTTCCAGACTTACCACCCGGTCTAAGGGAACTAGCAGTACCAGAGATTTCAAAACTGCTAGCAAAAAGAGCCATCCAGCCAGTCCCAGCAGACCAAATAGGATCCGGTATCTACTCAAGGTTCTTTTTGGTACCAAAAAAGACAGGGGACTGGAGACCAATATTAGATCTCAGCAAACTAAACAAGTTTGTAAAGAAAACAAGATTCCGGATGGTCACGCTTCAGTCCATTCTACCCTTTCTGGGCAAGGACAATTGGATGTGCTCGGTAGACCTTCAGGATGCGTACTGTCACATAAAAATTCACAGGCGCTCCAGAAGGTTTCTCCGCTTTCGGCTAGGGACCAGTCACTTCCAATTCAGAGCCCTGCCATTTGGACTCACTACAGCCCCCAGAGTGTTCACCAAATGTATGGCAGCGGTTACGGCTCACCTGAGACGTCAAGGATTCCAGGTGTTTCCATATCTAGACGACTGGCTCCTCACTGGCACCACCAGGCATCAACTTCTCCAAGCCAGAGCTAACACCATTCACATTTGCAGAGGGCTAGGGATTTCTATAAATTTCGAAAAATCTGCCTTGTCGCCTTGTCAATCTATTACCTTTATAGGCGCCAAATTGGACACCGTAGAACTTTGAGCAAAGTTAACAGACCAAAGGATCTTGGACATTCAAAATCACGTCCATGTGATTCTTCTCTGCAACAAAATTCGGGCCAGATTTGCTCTGAAAGTATTGGGTCTTATGGCGGCCGCCATAACACTTCTTCCCCTTGCCCGCTTTTACATGTGTCTTCTACAATGGATGCTGTTCGCCCAGTGGTCCTTTCAACAACTTCCCATGCGTCACAGGATCATAATGTCATAATAACTCCAATTTGCAAAAGGCAGCTGACCTGGTGGATATCGTCCCCTCAAGTCCATCAGGGCAGACCCTTTGTTCCTCCTGCCCCGGTCGCCACGGTTACATCGGACGCCTCCCTGATCGGGGGGGGGGGCATTATCAGGGCAGGATGGTCCATGGCACTTGGCAACCTTTCGAATGCCACCTGCACATAAATGTCCTGGAGATGAGAGCAGTGCTTTTAACGTTGCAAGCCCTCAACGACTCTCTTCCCCTGGGAACTATTGCAGTCCAAACGGACAATATGTCCGTAGTGTGGTATATCAACAAGCAGGGCGGAACCAAGTCCTATCCACTGTGTCGAGAAGCTCTCAGACTTTGGCAGTGGGCAATCTCTTCTCAGCGGTTTCTGATAGCAACACATATCCCCGGGAAATCCAACATCATAGCGGACAGGTTGAGCAGAGCTATTTTCATGCCTCACGAGTGGTCTCTCAAACAATCTGTGACGGAAGAGATTTTTCAGAAGTGGGGCATTCCTTGCTGCGATCATTTTGCTACACCTCAAAATAGCAAATTCCCTGACGACTTCTCTCTCTTCCCCCTTCCAGGCCATTTCCCCCCAGAGACGCTCTAACCCAAGATTGGCCCCGGGGACGTCTTTATGCCTTTCCTCTGATACCACAAGTAATTCAGAAAGCAACCGCCTTGAGAGCCAAGTTGATTCTCATTGCCCCTTATTGGCCTCGACAGATATGGTTTCCGTTCCTGCATCGTTATCTTTTGGTACAGCCATGGCATCTGGACCCGGTTCCAGATCTTCTGACCCACCAGTCGGGGCAGCTGCACCAATTCATACCTTCTCTCAACCTCACTGCTTGGTTGCTCCGCTTCCATCCCTAGCCAGGCTTCCTATGATTTCTAATCCCGTCAGGGATATCATAGTAGCTTCCCTTAAATCTTCCACCAGAAGGATTTACACTAGTAAATGGCAACGTTTCTCCTTCTGAGCAAATGCTAGGAATATAGACCCCTATACTGCTCCGATTCATTCGGTCTTGGACTTCCTAGCCGAGATTTTTCATTCAGGATCTTCCTCCACAGTAAAAGTTCAGCTGGCAGCCATTTCGAATTTTCATATAGGCTTGTTGGACCACAACATTATGTCACATAAACTTTGCAAGGCATTCCTTAGAGGTATTTTTTTACTTAAACCTCCGATTAGAGACCCCCCACCACAGTGAGATCTAAATTTAATTTTAACATCCTTGATTCTTCCCCCTTTCGAACCTGCGGCTGCCTGTTCATTGAAATTTCTTTCTTGGAAGACACTCTTTCTAGTCGCCATTACTTCTGCCAGGAGAGTATCTGAGCTTCATGCCCTCTGCATTCGTCCTCTCTACTTAATCTTCCACAGACAGAGTTTCTCTAAGGACTAATCCGTCTTTCTTACCCAAAGTGGCATCGCAGACGAACTTAAATCAATCCATTGATCTTCCAGTTTTTTTCCCAAATTATTCTAATAGAGCGGAACAAAAACTACATTATCTTTATGTTCACCGCCAACTCCGATATTATCTGGACAGAACCAAACATTTTAGGAAATCTGATCAACTGTTTTTATCCTACGCAGAGAACAGGAAAGGCCTTCCAGTATCCAAGGTAACTCTATCTAGATGGCTGTCTTCTGTGATTACTTGTATTTATCAGCTCAGAGGCAGAGAGTTGATTTCTAGGCCAAAAGCCCATTCTACCAGAGCTCTAGCTACATCTACAGCTTTTCAGGCTAGACTTCCAATAGACACTATTTGTGCAGCAGCCACATGGGCCTCTCCTCATACCTTTGTTTCACATTCCAAATTAGACTTGGCCTCCAGAGACAGAGCGAATTTTGGTTCCACCGTTCTCAAGAGTCTGTTCCATTGAGCCACCCAGGATAGAGGTGCCAGGGACGCGGTACCATCCAGCAAGAATGAAGGCGAGATTGACAACTTAACATTAAGAAGTTATGTACCTGCCATAATGTTCCATGTTAGTTGTCTTCTCTCGCCTTCTTTCTTGCGTCCCCCCCTCCATCCCCCTAGCCTGGTCAGACCGAGAAGATTGTGCCTCTTCCCTTAAGAGTCTTAATCCAATTTTTTCCAACTAATCGGCCTTCTAGTGTCACTAGATTAGGTTTATCTTTTTCGGGGGATTATTATTATTATCATTATTACTATTATTACCTCTTCCTCCTCCTCTCCAGTTGGAGGAATGTATTGCATAATTTCCTTAGCTACCAAATGAGATCCGGGTAGTCATCGCCTTGCATCATGGGATATAGGGTTGCCTCTAGCCGGTAAAATTAGCTCTCGAGCTTTAGTAAGTGGCTCCGAACCCATCCAGCAAGAAAGAAGGCAAGAGAAGACAATTAACATGGAACGTTATGGTAGGTACATAACTTCTTATTTTAAGTTTCTGATACTGGTTGCTGTAGAGGAGGTGATTTCTCATGGTGTTATAAAGACGTTTTAAGTAAAATTGTGTTAGGTTAGATACTCTATTTACTTTGACAAAAAAATTGGCTTACATGCATCCTCCGTATGTTCACTGAAGACAAATAATGGATCGGAGAGGTCACATACCTAAAAATAGGTGCAAAGGTTATTGAGCTGAAAACCATATGATTAAGATATTTGAGAGAAAAGATAAACAGTGTTGTCCTAGCTTCCTTTCTAAGCAGTTAGTATTGTTGTGTTATGCAATATACATTGTTTTAATTTGCAAACTTTCTAACGCTGTTTCAGTATATCATTTAGTGGCAAATATTTCAGCACTTTTGTTTAGAAAATTAATGCTACTGTGGTTGGTATATACACAGGTCTAGAAAGTGGATGGTGCTCTTTTAACTTTCTTCTGGCTTTTGGTGGATGTTTTATATGTTTGTTTAAAAATGTCTGTGTGCGTTGCTGTTTTTGATTTGCTGCCTTAAAAATGTCTGTATTGTTGAGATCAGGTTGAGGTTTTAGAGCTTCCAGTTAAAAGCTGTACAGGACCAGCCAGATCAGAAGTTGTGACTACGTCAGTAGGCTTGATGTGTTCTGTCGTTAGCCATAACAGTGTACAGAGCAAGCCACCAAAGTTTGTATTTTTTTAAACACCTTTTTTCAATAATCACTTGTGATATAGGCAAACTTACATTTGTATAGAAGCAATTATATTAAGTTCACATTTACAAATATATATATATATATATATATATATATATATATATATATATATATATATATATATACGTGTGTATTAAATAATCAAAGTAACATTACAAAATTTGTTTAATTTTTGCCTTCTCTTAAACTTCATGCTTCCTCCAAAACATTTTCTGTATGTATTTTTCCATTTTTTAATGTAATTTACTCCTACCCTTTTCTAAAGAACTCTCTCCCTGATTCTTGTATAAAAAAGTCTTTATTAGCACATATGACATAGGCAGTCGTACGTTTATGTAAATGAAAACAATCCATATTGACATAATCCCACCTGCAGTGTATTTTACATCACAAACCATATTGACATAATCCTAGTTGCAAACATTATACATTACTTTTAATGTACCCAGTAATTGTCAGTCAAACATTACATAGCTCATTCAAGTCCTGCCTTCCTTTAAACCTCATTCCTTGCCTGTGTACATTATTCCCGCAATTCCCATTTTTTCAATGTAATTTGCTCCTACCCTTTTTTTTAAAAATCGTGATTCCAGTTGTTTTATGGTGAGGATGCAAGGAGTAGAGGTGGAGAAGGTGGATGAGTTTAAATACTTGGGATAAATAGTTTAGAGTAATGGTCAGTGTGGAAGAGAGATGAAGAAGAGAGTACAGGCAGGATGGAGTGGGTGGAGAAGTGTCAGGAGTGATTTGTGACAGACTAGTACCAGTAAGAGTGAAGGGGAAGATCTACAAGAGGGTTAGAGAAACCAGCTGTGTTATATGGGTTGGAGACAGTAGCACTGACAAAAAGGCAGGAGTTAGAGCTGGATGTAGCAGAGTTAAAGATGTTAAGATTTGCACTGGGTGTGACGAGGGTGGACAGGATTAGGAATAAGTATATTAGAGGGTCAGCCCAGGTTGGAAGGTTTGGAGACAAAGCCAGAGAGGCAAGATTACGTTGGTTTGGACATGTGCTGAGGAGGGATGCTGAGTATGTTGGGAAAAAGATGCTAAGGAGGGATGCTGAGTATGTTGGGAAAAAGATGATGAGGATGAAACTACCAGGTAACAGGAAAAGAGGAAGGCCTAAGATGAGGTTTATGGATGTGGTGAGAGGGGACATGCAGGTGGTTGGTGTGACAAAGCAAGATGCAGCGGACAGGAAGAAATGGAACAGATGATCCGCTGTGGTGACCCCTAACAGGAGCAGCCGAAAGAAGATGATTGTATTCACTACTTCTAGTACAATTGGTGTAGATGTTGTTTTCCAATTTCTAGTAATTGCTTTTTTTGGCAGTCCCCATAATTAGACTTAGCAAGTCCTTACCATGTTTGGGCAGTTCCATTTCTGTATTATAGCTCAGAAAAATTATTTCCCTAGTTACAATTTGCCCACTCAGCATCTGCGACAGAGTAGTCTGCAGGAAATCTTTAAAATCTGCCAAGTTATTACACCCCCCAGAAAATATGTTCCCATTTATCTCTTCCCCATCACACCTCCAGCATTTGCTGTCTACTTGAGGAAAATTTATCTGGAGTCTACTTGGGGGTATAAAAATATCTATGTAAACATTTCCAAGCAAAAATCTTAACTCTTCTAGATTGTGTTGCATATTTGGGAGACATACATATATCCTCCATTATTTCTTAATGAATTGCTTATCCAATCTCTCTTCCCATCCTTTCTAACATCTTCTCATTGATTCTTAGTTATCATGCAATATTTTATATACTCTAATCAATTTTTAACAGCAGCTTCTGTTCTAGGTTCTACTAACAACTGTGCAGCCCTGAAATGCCCCTTCATATTGGTTCATTTCAATCCACCCTGCTTTGATGGAAGACTCCGCTTATCCCACTTGTCTGTTGCCACCTTCCCCTCCCAGATAAAATCTTTCAGCTCTTATTAATTGCTTTCTACATCAACCCCTCTGATAGAGAAAAAAATATCTTACCTGTGTGTAAGACTAAAAGGAGTAAAAACATTTTAACTACTTGTATCTTACTATTCATATCCTGTAGCAGAGCATCTAATTTCTCAGTTTTTGTATTCTATTTTATTTAGTCTCTTCCCACATATCCTTAGGTGCCATACCAGAATCATTTTTAATCCATACAACAGCAACAACAACTGGCAAATGCTTCATTTTATCATGTCCCCATAAATATGGATATTGCTGAACCAAGTTTACTATCAAATGTATGAATGACACAACATAATCCGGCAATATATCGACTGCGAATACCAATTTCTTGCATATTAATTAGGTTAGAATGTCAAAGTGCATTTAGCGACAAAATCACATTCGTACTTTCGACATTTTGTTTTGCAGTTCATTACTGCAGATCACATGAGTTAAGCAGGGGTAAGGCCCTGCAAATTATATATTCCAACTCCAAGATAGCACTACAGTGAGCTAAAGGGTAATTTTCAGATCCACACTGTTCTGGGATCTCTAGTTGAAGCTTTGACCACATATGTGCGAATGCACAGTAGCATTTGTTGCACAGAGCATTCGCAGTATTGAAGGTCAGCAGTATGGGAAGCAGCCAAATGAGTTTTGACATTCCCATTTTTGTCGAACCTTCATTCTACATTTTCATGGTAAACCCTGAACCAATTCATGTGTGGGTACATAATTTTCCGCTATTGCTTTCATTACTTTTGTATCTCGAAAAGATTTGAAACGGTCACAAAGTGTTCCACAAAACTGTAATGTCCTTTTTCTGGATATTATTCGTGTTTCACTGTTGCAGTTATTACATTTGGGTAATCTGCTGGCAGGTTGCCCTCAGTCGGCCTGATTAACAAAGTCTTGGGTCCAGCGTCGGTTGCTGTCCCTTCTTCCATGATGTCAGATCGTCAGGGATATAAAACATGCATCCAACACCATTACATCAGTCTTTCTTGCCATGCGGTGCCCAAAGCAGAATTGGCAGACTCCTGAAATTTTCGTTTGAGTTTCAGAACCGAAGTCTTAAACTTAAAGCTAAGTACCCCGTTGGGGAAACTTTTTCTTGCTCCTTAAAAGTAAAAGTTAATAATTGCATTACTTGTGGAAAGCAAATACCTCACAAAGATTTTCATTCTTACTGTATTCCTTGCCTAGGTCCTGACCATGACATACCTTGCTGTCGTTTTTGTGCTTTATTTAATCAGCGCACTATCCGTCGTCGGTGCGTTTTTGCCTCTAAATATTTCGGTTCTTGGTTTAATTATCCAGAAATGTTGGTTAGCCATCCGACTACCGGGATTCTGAAAAAACGCAAAGATAAAGACAGAGACAGGCCGCTGAGGTCCAAAACTGCCAGTGACACTTCTCCTAAGCCAGTCACCAGTTCGCCAGTACTCAGGCGCTTTCGCAGGCCTCTACTGAGACCCATTCAGAGTCCGGTATGCCGCGAGTGGCTTCGCCTATATAACCCGCGGATATCTCTACCTTGGATGGGTCCGGAGCCACTGTGCAGGCACCGGCTTCTGAGGGTGTATTCAGGCCTACAGACTTGCATATTAAATCAACTCCACCTTTATTACTAAGGCCTAAATCTCGATCTGTATCTAAAACACCTACACCCAGGCAACATGTTCAGGCCCCTATGCCTAAAAAACAAATGATCAAAATGGCTAAACATCTAATTACTCTAATCAGGGGTAGTCAAACCCCACCCCAAGAGGCCTAGGGCTGAGCTTGATTA
Organism: Protopterus annectens; assembly: GCF_019279795.1. Lineage (NCBI taxonomy): Eukaryota > Metazoa > Chordata > Ceratodontiformes > Protopteridae > Protopterus > Protopterus annectens. The sequence goes on along the minus strand of NC_056735.1, from coordinate 1,376,251,506 downwards.
TGAATCTTATGATCAGGTTTCGGTTTCTTCTGACTCCTCTTCTAATGACCTGGATTTGTCCATACCTACTTATGAGGATTCTGAGGATTCTTCTTTTGGGGAAACTTTACCTACCTTAAGGGAGCATTTCCACTGGGAAAGTCAGGAATTTTCTGATTCAAAAAAGAAGCTTAGGGATGTCCTTCTTCCTCAGCATAGGCCCTTGGCTATACCTCCTGTACTAGACATTGTTGATGTGTTTTTGGAATCAAATATGGCTCCTGATTCCCTGTTTCTGGTTCCTAGTAAACCTGACAGATACTACAGGGTTCCTGAGTCCCACAATTTCCTTTTCAAAAATCCTGTTGCAGATTCAGAAGCCATTTCTCAGGGGCCCAAGGGCATTAAGGCTTCTACTGCTAAAAATCCTACACTTTCTGATAGAGACTCCAGGGCGCTGGATAGATGGGGAAAGAAGGTTTATACTTCTGCAACCTTGGTAATCAGGGCTTTAAACTGCCAATTTCATATGTTAAAATATCAACAGCATATTATTGGACTGCTTAAACAGAAAATGATGATGATCTTTGACTGTGTGGAAAATAAAGATTTACAGGATTTATTGCATTCTGCTGAAAAAGTTGGAAAGCATACTTTGCAATGTGGTTTTGATTCTTTAGAGGCCTCCTGCAGGGCTGCTGTTACTGGGTCAGTGCTTAGAAGGCATGCTTGGCTTAAGGAGCAATCCTTGCCTGATCATGTTAAAGTGAAATTGTTGGATGCTCTTTTAAATCTTGATCGTCTGTTTGGCAGTAAGGCTGAAGAAGTTCTAAAAAAGATGGAAGATGAAGCTAAATCTATGCAAACTGCTAAAGATTTATTACAAGTGCAACCTCCACGATTTAGTAGGCACTGGCCTACTAAGAATAGGTCTTTTCCAGTTCCTTCCAGATCCTCTCAAGCCAAATCCAGACACACCAAAAGCACCAGGTTTCAGTCCCAGGGGACTCTCAGAACTAAGCATGGGGGGGGGGGGGGACCTCCACTTCCAAATCTGGAAATGACAAGATACCCCCCTATGGTAAACAGTCTCAATGACTTTATTTTTAAAATCACCAAGCACTTGCCTTTTAGCCACCCCTTTGGGGGGGGAGATTGCTCTTCATGCAAAGAACTAGGAACGCATAACCCAGGACAAATGGGTTTTAAATATAGTGTCCCAGGGATACAGATTTAATTTCCATACATTGCCAACACCAAACGGGTGGCCAGACCTGCCCCCAAATCAGTGGGCAGAGGCTCAAAAACAAGTACTTTCCCTCTTAAATATGGGGGCTATTCAACCAGTATCAGAAGAGGGAAAGGGACAAGGGTTCTGTTCCAGGCTTTTTCTGGTACCCAGAAAAGATAAATCATGACGTCCAATTCTGGACCTGTCTACTCTAAACACCTTTCTGGACATTCCAAAATTCAAGATAGCTGACTCTTCACCAGTTACTTCCTATGCTAGGCAAAGATGCCTGGTTGGCAACTCTAGATTTAAAAGAAGCATACCTGCACGTCCCAATCAGGGAATCTTGCAGAAGATACCTACGCTTCAAAGCAGGCTACTTGCATTATCAGTTCTCTGCACTGCCCTTTGGCTTGTCTACTACACACAGGGTATTCACAAAGTGCCTGGCTCCAGTTATTGCATTTTGCAGGCAAAGAAATATTCAAATATGTCCATACCTGGACGATTGTCTAATTCAGACAGAAAACCAGGCGGCACTTCTAAATCATCTGGTATTTGTAAAAAGGGTTCTAACTTGTCTGGGGTACACCATAAACAAAAAGAAATCACAACTGGTACCCTCTCAACAGATTACATTCCTGGGTGCAAGCTTGAATACAACTGCCCAGATGGCTTTCCTCACACCAGAGAAGCAAATTCATTTGGTAATTTACTTCAAACAAGTGGCCACAAAAACCCTGCAGTCTGCAAGACAAATATTGCAAGCCTTGGGGTTCATGGCCTCCTGCATTCTTCTAATTCCATATGCAAGACTGCATATGAGGAAACTACAGTGGTACTTGAAAAGTCTGTGGAGTCAACATTGTCACAGCGGTGATTCCTATCATACCTTGCCTGCAACTAGAGTTCCTATGGTGGGCAGAGGCCTGCCACCAAAACAAGGGACGGCCATTCACACTACCCCCTGCCACCCAAACCCTAACTACAGATGCATCAGACTATAATCATGGGGGGCTCACCTGGCAGGGAAGTGCATTCAGGGCAACTGGAACCCAAATCAAATGCACCTACATATCAATCAAAAAGAAATGTTAGCTGTACAGAATGCTCTGACAGCCTTCAAGGACTACGTTCTTCAGGACAACTAATGGTAAAGACTGACAACACTACGGTTATGTGGTACATAAACAAGCAGGGGGATACACATTCTTACCCCCTCTGCAGACTAGCCATGGCATTGTGGAACACAGCCTTGAGCTACCAAGTGCACCTACAAGCTCGATTCCTGCCAGGAAAATTGAATACATTGGCAGACTGACTAAGCAGAAATCTCATGGACCCACATGAGTGGAAACTAGAACCACGGATTTTCAACATGTTGACAAGCAAATGGGGGAGCCCAGACATAGATCTGTTTGCCTCCCCCAAGAACTACCAGTTGGACAAGTTTTGCACAAGGACTCCCCACAAAGAAGCCTGGAAAGTGGATGCTCTGTCCTTCAACTGGAAAAACCTGTCAGTCTACACCTTTCCCCCTCTGCCTCTGCTCTCCAAAGTTCTGCTAAAAGTCAAACAGGACAAACCAAGAATGATTTTAATTGCTCCAGACTGGCCACGCCAACACTGGTACCCACTCCTGCGCAGTGTGTCACAAATATCTCCATGGCACCAGCCTCAGACCCCTTCCTTGCTGTCTCAGCAGGAGAATCAATTTCTGCACCCTCAGCTTCCAACATTGAACCTTGCAGCCTGGCTAATCTCTTAAATTCACCCTTATCATCCCTCAGCAAACCTGTGATGGATGTAATCCTGGAGGCGAGAAGGCCTAGTACTAAAAAATCTTGTGCTGATAAATGGAAAAGATTGTGTGCCTGGAACCCATCTTTAGGGATGAGCACAGCAGCGCCCAATTTACCTCCGATTTTGCAATACTTAACTGAGATGCTTCACAAGGGTCTGTCTTTTTCCTCTATTAAAATCCACGCTTCAGCTATTTCAGCTCACTATAACACAGAACCATCCCTCTTCTCTCATCCCCTGCTCAAGCAGTATCTCAGAGGGGCAAAGAACTTGAGACCACCTAGGAGAGCTCCTACCCCTGCCTTGGACCTTAACTTTGTTTTGGAGATGCTCACTCTAGCTCCTTTCGAGCCAGCTGCTACTGCAGACTTAAAATTTCTCTCTTGGAAAACAGCCTTCCTTTTATCGATCACTTCAGCTAGAAGGATATCTGAATTACAGGCCCTTATGGCAGTGGAGCCTTGCATCTTTCATGCGGACAGGGTATCTCTGAGGACCAATCCATCCTTCATGCCCAAGGTGGTTTCCAGTGTGGCTCTTAAATCAGTCCATTCATTTGCCAACCGTCTTTCCCAATCCACAGAGCAAAGGGGAACGGATTCTGCATTTCTTGGATGTGCACAGACAACTTGGATTCTACTTGGACATGACTAAATCTCAAATAAAATCTGAACAATTGATGGTAGTATTTGCTGCAGGGGCAGAGGGGAAGGCTATTTCAAAACAAACCATTTCTAAATGGATAAGCCATTGCATTAATTTCTGCTATAAGCACCATGGCAAACCTATTCCCCAGGGGATCAGATCTCACTCCACCAAGGCTGCATCTACTTCTGCAGCCTTTCTCAGAGGTGTTCCTACCAGGGATATTCTAGATGCTGCTACTTGGAGTTCTGTACATACTTTCACCAAGCATTACCATTTACCAATTTTCTCTAAATCCAGAGCTGTCTTTGCCGCTGCTGTCTTGCAGGGCCTTATATCTGGCCCTAATGCTATATAAACCCCTCCTCCCAACCATAGCTTTGGGAATCTACCCAAATGTAATGACTGCAACAGAGAAACATGAAGAACATAGTACAGTTGTGTACACTTACCATAAATGTGGATGTTTGAGTGTATTCACTGTTGCAGTCCTGGTTACCCTCCCTCCAGCCCCCTAATTTTCTCTGGCTATACCTCTACTTTCTTTTACTATGTTTAAAAATCTTTTTGGTGTGTTTTGCTTTTGGTTGGAGGTATATTTGTGTTTTTTAATTTTATTTACTCCCCATTAGGGGGGCACCTGACATCTGGGGCAAGAAAAACTGATGTAATGGCGTTGGATGCATGTTTTATACCCCTGACGATCTGATGTCATGGAAGAAGGGACAGCAACCGATGCAGGACCCAAGACTTTGTTAAACAGGCCGACTGAGAGCAACCTGCCAGCAGATTACCCAAATGTAATGACTGCAACAGTGAATACACTCTAACATCTACAATTATGGTAAGTGTACACAACTATACTTTTTCTCTGGTATAAAATAATATAGTCTACAAATAGCCAGCTTTTCTTGACTACCATACCAAATATATCCTTAAATTTCTAAGTCTTTCTTTGCCAGTAGTTCTAAATATAATGCAAATAACAAAGGGGAAAGAGGACACCCATGCCTGGTTCCACTGCTCAACCAAAAATCATCGGAGAGGACCCCACCCACTTTAATTTTTGCCTCTGATGCCTCATATGTCCTCCTAATCAACCTTATCATTTTATTAGGGAATGCAAATGCTTCCATTATCCTGCTCATAAAGTCCGTGCTTACTCTGTCAAATGCTTTCTTCTGCATCAAGACCCATCAACAACAGTTGTATTTTCCTACATTCTGCTCCTCTCTGGATCATCAATGTTCTGTTAGTGTCAAATGCTTGCCTCCCCTCCACAAAACCACATTGATCCATATCTATCAATTTTGGCATCACTTTTGCCATTGGGTTTAGCCATTATAGACATAAACTGTTTATAATCATGACTTAGTATTGAAATGGGCCTGTATGAAGCTGGATCTTTACCCTCTTTAGATATTACAGCTACCACCGCTTTCTTCCAAGATGGTACTTCTCCTCTTAAAATGCTTTTTAAACAAAACCTTCCAGGTCTTTATCAGTTCTTTCCCTCCTAACTTCCACAGGAATGCAATCTATTCCTGGCAACTTTCCTGTAGAATGGTTATGCATCAGCATTTTTATCTCATCATCTCCTATCTTGTTAGTAATTGAGCCTCATCTTCCTCTAACCTTGGCATGTTTAATTTTTCCATAAACATGTCCATTTGTACCTTTTTTTTTATTTCCAAATTTCTCTGCTTTATACAGTCTTTCATAACTTTTCCAAAATATTTCTGATACCTCTATAGGATCTCTTGTTACCTTCCTTGTTATAGGCTCCCTAAGCTTGGTGGCAGCCCTTTCTACTTTCTGTTGCCCGAGTCGTCGTTTTTAAAGTTTTTGTGCACTAGAGTTATCAAAAAAATAGTTGCTTAACCGCAGTCTTTCTAAACTCATCCATATTGTCAAAGTAATCTCTTATTTTTTCTGTTTAGCATTCTGCAGTTGCTCCTCCTTTCAGTCCCTCTAAATAGTTCTTGTTACTTCTTAACCATACTTCCCTTTCTTTTATTTGCACTCTATTTTTAAACTTATATTTTAAGAAGAAATGTCTGTCTTCTCTAATGGTTCCTGAATAATTTCCATTACCCATTCCTTAAATTCCTCTCTTTTCAACGGAGAGCACCATTGTCTCATTTTTATTTCATTACCCTGTGCCTTTTTTTGTTATAGGTGCATGATCTAAAATACTTATTGGGTGTATGTTGAGACCTTCACTTAAATGCGCATGTTCCTATGAAATGTAAGTTCTGTCTAGCCTAGGCCAGTTTTTGTATCTTTGGAAATAATGTGTAAATTCACCCCAAACTCCTAGTACTGAATTCACATCTTCCATGCCAAATATTGTCATTTTAATTTCTTCAAATGTCTACCCTGCTTTGTTATGCTTTCCCTTCTGGGCCTCCCAGACACATCTTCACTGCTGCAAATCAAATTCCAGTCCCCACGTATAGGTAATATTTATTGCTGAAAGCTGATTATTTCTCCCAGAATTTTCTTAAGCTCCATTATAACAGTTTTGGGTGGAATATAAATTCATGCCAGTGTAATCCTTCTCCCTTGCCAGTAGCCCCTTAGTACTACAGACCTACCATTATTACCCTTTTCTATCACTATTGGAGCTCCTCTTGCAATTAATGTAAGTACTCCTCTTTTCCTTTTTCCGAGGTGTTCTGCTGAATAACCATCCTGAAAACCTTTCTTTATCAAAGCCACATGTTCATTTCTTTCCAAGTGTGACACAGAGCTATTTGCACTCTACTTTTTTAAATATTGTTCACTACTCTCTTTTTTGTATTGATCTCTCAGACCATTTACATTTAAAGATATATTACAGAAAGCAGCATTGTATTAAACAGTTATTATTCACACCTTTTATGTATAACAGTATTTTGTTATCTAGTTCCACCTTTTTGTGTTACATGCATACACTTTTGGCTGGATGAACTTTTATACACTTGTTTCTTGTCGTTTTGGCAGGATGAACTTTTATACACTTGTTTCTTGTCGTATCTGTTTGAGCCTATCACATCTTAACAAAACTTTTTGTTTTTATTAAAAGCCCTCGAACAAACACACCCCAGTACCCCCTAAAACCCATTAACACACAAAACTATGTACATTTTGAAGTATTGAAATTTTACCCTCCTAATGAGAAAAAAATGTCCCAAACTGCCAGCCACACTCACCGACTTGGGTTAACCTAAAAGGAAGGTCATCAATTGTAAGATGCAAGGTGCAGCCTGTACTTCTAAGTGTTGCCTGATGTTTTATGTTTATAGCACTCCCAGCTATGAAAACACCTTAATGCTTTCAGAAAACATTTTCTTCTAGCCAGCTTCTCTTATCAGATTGTCTCCATGGAAATATTAGGACCAGGTACATAATTGCTGCTAAGCATACATTTATGTGCTAGAAAAAAACATTATAGTATTCAGTATTCTTTTGTTTACTTGCTTTCTCCTAAAACTTGTTGCTACATCAAGATATGGGCCTTAATCCAGTCATTCCCCATGCAATGATGAGAAAAAACAGAAAGTTTCTTTTGTTATGATCTTTTAATCAGACTTTTTTTTTACATTGTAGTGCCTACATTTCTTAAAACTGAAAAAGAGCACCTGTTTACAATAGTAACCCCATCACACTTTTAAAAAAAACTGAGAACTTTCCATTATAGCATGCAAAGAAAATCATACAATGTAAAAATAGTAGAAAACTGTTTTACTTGCAATTAACTTTCTTCGTCCTCTTCCCCTCCCTTATGTATTTTTCCGAACATTAATGACATGAAGTAGGAAATGTACTTGAGTCCCCCACAAGCCCAACAAAGCCCAAAGAGGTCCATTATTTCCAGATTTTCTTGTTCTGTCATATTTCATGAATGTTATTATTGCTTTGAAATCCCAGATCTGTCAGTTTCCAAGTTTATGGTTATATTACTGTCCATCTCCATCTCCCAGATCTTGTCTCTGCTCCATTTCTAATGCACACTCAGTTCTTATAGTCAGCTCTTGTGCTTATTTCCTTCTCTGCAATATTTTCCTTTGAAACATTGGAAGAGGTTTCACTGGCATATTCTCTCTGTGTGGACTTTATTACAAGAAGCAGAATCTCCTGTTTCACAAAACACTTTTTGTTGGACAAACATCTGTATTTCTTCTTGATTTTGTCCCTCCAGTTGAGATTTACTTTGACGATAGATGGGTACAGCAGTTTGAATATCACACCTTCTTCTCGACATTTCCCTGAATAGTGGAATAAATTTGCTCTTTTTCTTCTTGGTGTAAAATGAGTAGCCATTTTCAGAAAACATTCTGCTGTCATCTACTTTTAGTATTTGTCCTTCTCCCACAGTTTTATCAGAATCAACTCCTTCTGCTGGTAGGATTGCATCTTTACTATTTAAGGTTTAGGTTGCTTTCTCATAGCCAAGTTTGGAGCATACACATGATGTGCCCTTTCGATTAAGAACTCCTGCTGTGGAATACCAGTCCAGTTTTAAAGCTTCTTCATTTTTCCAGCTTTCTTTTTTTGAGAGGAGATACTTCATCAGTGTTTCATGTATTTTAACCATGTCTGTGTGCAGTTGTCTTGTGCTTTCCTCTAGGTTACTGGAAGTCATATCTGGAGCTTGCATTGCCTTTTGCTGAACAGCTGCAGTACTTTTCCCAGTCGGTGTGTTTTCCCCACCTTTTGTAGCTGGTTTTCCTTCAGGTCCTCTACAGTGCAATGAAAAAGTATTTGCCCCATTCCTGATTTTATTTTTTTGCACATTTGTCACACTTAAATGTTTCAGATCATCAAACAAATGTAAACATTAGACGAATATAACCCAAGTAAACACAAAATGCAGTTTTTAAGTGATGATTTTATTTGTTAAGGAAAAAAAAAATACCCAAACCTACATGGCCCTATGTGAAAAAGTAATTGCCCCTCTTGTTAAATCATGAAGTAACTGTGTTCAATCACATTTTTGGGAAAGCTGAGTTCAACTTCACTAGCCATACCCAGGCCTGATTACTACCAGACCTTTTGAATCAAGAGATCACTTAAATAGAACCTGTCAGACAAAGTGAAGTAAGCCAAAAGCTCCCAAAAAGGAAGGCATCATGCCGCGATCTAAAGGAATTCCGGAACAGATGAGAAACAAAGTAATTGACATCTATCAGTCTGGAAAAGGTTACAAAGCCATATCTGAAGCTTTGGGATTCCAGCGAACCACAGTGAGAGCCATTCTCCACAAATGGGGGAAAACATGGAACAGTGGTGAACCTTTCCAGGAGTGGCCGCCATACAAAAATGAATCCAAAAGCACAGTGACAACTCCTCAAAGAGGTCACACAAGAACCCAGAACAACATCTAAAGAACTGCAGGCCTCAATTTCCTCAGATAAGGTCAGGGTTCATGACTCAACCTAAGAAAGAGACTGGGCAAAAATGGCGTGCATGGCAGAGTTCCAAGGCAAAAACCACTGCTGACCAAAAAGAACAAAGGCTCGTCTCACTTTTGCCAAAAAACATCTTGATGATCCCCAAGACTTTTTGAGAAAATATTCTGTGGACTGATTAAACAAAAGTTGAACTTTTTGGGAGGTGTGCATCCCATTACGTCTGGTGTAAAAGTAACACAGCATTTCAGAAAAAGAAAATCATGCCAACAGTCAAACATGGTGGTGGTAGTGTGATAGTCTGGGGCTGCTTTGTTGCTTCTGGACCTGGACGACTTGCTGTGATTGATGGAACCATGAATTCTGCTCTCTATCAAAAATCCTGAAGGAGAATGTATAGCCATCAGTTTGTAACCTCAAGCTGAAGCGCACTTGGGTTCTGCAGCAGGATAATGATCCACAACACACCAGCAAATCCACCTCTGAATGGCTTAACAAAACAAAATGAAGGTTTTCGAGTGGCCTAGTCAAGTCCAGACTTTAATCCAATTGAGATGCTGTGGCATGACCTTAAAAGGCGGTTCATGCTCGAAAACCCTCTAATATGGCTGAATTAAAACAATTCTGCAAAGAAGAGTAGGCCAATATTCCTCAACAGCGATGTGAAAGACTCCTTGCCAGTTATCTCAAACACTTGATTGCAGTTGTTGCTGCTAAGGGTGGTACAATCAGTTATTAGGTTTAGGGGGCAATTACTTTTTCACATAGGGCCATGTAGGTTTGGATAGTTTTTTTCCTTAAATAAGAAATCAGGAAGGGGGAAATACTTTTTCATTGCACGGTATTTGTTTTTCCTGGCATCCAGGCAGTGCACTTACTAGCCAGTTACTTAAATTTACTGAGAAACACAAGTCCACTGGCCTTCTCTGCTGAGTGTTTGTTTTCATACTAGCAGAGCTAGAACAGCTGTTGCTTAATGTGCAGCTACTTTGGAAGACCCAGGTCATCAAAGTGTTAGCAAAATATTTGATATAAGATAGCTGTGTCAGTGTTCATTATTAATGTGGTTGTTTGAGTATAAAAGGTAAAAACAAGTCTTGCAGCCTTGTGAGATCCTTTGTTGCAGTAGATGGTGAAATATGTTTAGAGTGGTAATCACTAAAAATGTTAATGAGGGAGAGCCAATGTTTTTTGGAAATATTTGATAGTATAACCGTGAGACTGATAGTTAATAAAGTAAACCATTGTCAGACTTCATTTTGCATATTGTTACTTGGGAAAAATGTTACCATATAGAACCCTTTTTTTAATGGAAGCAGGAAATAAAGCATCTTAAATTGTATACTTTTGCAGTCTTTGACTATCCTCATCAGTGTAGAGTAAACCTGAGACTTTGTAAAAAAAAAAACGTGTTAAGTTCTCTGTTCCATTCACCTATTCTACAGGAGAGACTGTATCCAGACCTCTGCCGGTAGCATCGTCATCAGAGTTGGCTCAGTCCACTAGAAATCTTACTGAAGTGGACGTTGACCGTATGCTGAGGAAATTAAGACCACCTATCCAGCTGGGAGTCCTCCCGGGTCTATCCTGATAGAGAGCTCTGGGTTCAGACCCATTTACCATTACGGTACCGGCCCATCCTTCAGATTTGGTCCCCATGTATTCAAGCTCCACTGAGCTTCAGTCTGATTTGACAGTTCAAGGAACTTTTTGGTGTTGACAACAACTCCGATTCTTGTGGATCGAGACAAGTCTCAGAGCCAAAAAGTATTGGTGCAGGGGTTCTGGTGGTAGAGTTGACTCTGAAGGTTTTGGAGTAGTCTCTTCCTCTCGAGGCCACTGCATTCGACAGCTTGCATCTAAGTTTCTTCTCTGAGCTGATCTTGATTGGATGATTGGACCGAGGAAAGTTTTCAAAGCTTTGGATAGAAGGAATATATCCTCGTCTCCACTCGCAGCATTAGCTTTCGAGGGTTTTAAATGAGTCTTGGCTGGGCTAAGGAGTTAGGTGCAGCCCTCGAGTTTTGATCTGTCCCAATTTCCAGTGGATTCTGTGGCGTATTTTTTTCATTCTGATTGACTGGGACAGTCAGTACCTGTAGGCTTGAAGGATACTTGACACTCCTTTCCAATCTGACTCAGACCTGTGTCTAGAAGTTTCCGATATACAAGGTCCTAAAAACTGACATGCATATGGAAGCACTTAGACTCTTCTCTGTCTATTACTGAAGTTGCAGATTTTGATGAAGGTGAAAAGTCCCCAGACCCCCCCCCCCCCAGAAGATGTATTTGGTGGTATCTTAGCATTAATGAAAGTGAGGGGAGGTTAGTCCGCTGAAACCCTTTCCCTGGATGAATGCGTTTCTTGAGGTCAGTGGTATTGGCTGTTTTGCAATTTGGGTGGTACTGCCCGTGGATGTCCTCTTAGATCTTGTGATACAGTGAGCATGGAAAAACCCTGATGTAGTGGAACCCATTCCTAAAAGGCCTGACAGAATTGTAGTGGCCCCAAAGGACAGGAAACATTGGACTAAAGGACAGCCAGTTGATGCCTGGTAGTAGCATCAGCCATGAAAAAGGAACCGTCTGAAGAGAGTTCTTCTGTTCATCCCCCTAACAGGGAGTTAGGGGTGCTGGATAGATTGGGTAAATGGGCTTGTGCTTCAGTGACTTTTGCACTTAGTTGAATTTTCTTGCACATACAGTGGATATAAAAAGTGCACCCACCCCTGTTAAAATGCCAGATTTTTGTGATATAAAAAAATGAGACCACAATAATCCTTTCAGAACTTTTCCCATCTTTAATGTGTTTTTAATTTTTTTACAGGTGTGCACACCCTTAAACTAATACTTTGTTGAAGCACCTTTTGATTTAATCACAGCATTCAACCTTCTTGGGTAGGGGTCTATCAGCATGACACATCTTGACTTGGCAATATTTGCCCACACTTCCTTGCAAAAGCTCTCCAAATCTGTCAGATTATGAGGGCACCTCTTGTGCACAGCTCTCTTCAGGTCACCCCACAGATTTGCTATTGGATTTAGGTCTGGGCTCTGGCTGGGCCATTCCAAAACTTCAATTTTCTTCTGGTGAAGCCATGCTTTTGTTGATTTGGATGTATGTTTGGGGTCGTTGCTGTGATGAAAGGTGAAATTCCTCTTCATCTTCAGCTCTCTAGCAGGTGCCTGAAAGTTTTGGGCAAAAAGTGACTGGTGTTTGGAACTGTTCATAATTCCCTCCACCTTGACTAAAGCCCTAGTTCCAGCTGAAGAAAGCAACCCCAAAGCATGATACTGCCAGTACTATGCTTCACTGTGGGGATGGTGTTCTTTTGGTGATGAAGTGTTGTTTTTGCACCAAATGCACCTTTTGGAATTGTGGCCAAAAAGTTCAGCCTTGGTCTCATCAGACCATAACACATTTTCTCATATGCTTTTGGGAGTCTAGATGTATTGTTTTGCAAATGTTAGCTTGGCCTGGATGTTCTCTGTAAGAAAAGGCTTCCATCTTGCAACCATACCCCATTGTCCAGACACATGGAGAATATGGGAGGTTGTTGTCACATGTGGTACACAATCAGTACTTGCTAGGAATTCCTGCAGCTCCTTTAGTTTTGCTGTAGATCTCTTGGCAGCCTCCCTGACTAGTTTTTGTCTTGTTTTCATCAATTTTTTTCCAGTACTTTGCATTGTCACTGTTGTCCCATATTTTCTCCACTTTTTGATGACTGTCTTCACTGTGTTCCATAGTATATCCAATGCTGTGGAAATTTTTTGTACCCTTCTCCTGACTGATACCTTTCAACAATGAGATCCCTTTGATGCTTTGTAAGCTCTCTGTGAACCATGGCATTTGCTGTAGCAGGCAACTGAGTAAATGTCAGCAAAATCCTACTAGAACAACTGAACTTTATTTGGGGTTAATCAGAGTCTCTTTAATTGATGGCCTGTGCATACCCAAGAAGACTGAATGTTGAAGCACCTTTTGATTTAATTACACCAAAGTATTAGTTTAAAGGTGCGCACACTTATGCGACCAGCTTATTGTAAGTTTTTTATATTTTTCCCCTAACAGATTTGTTTTTCAATTGAAAAGGTCACATTAAAAATGGGAAAAGTTTTGAAATGATTTATTGTGGTCTCATTTTATTATATCACAAAAAATGGCATTTTAACAGGTGTGTGTACACTTTTTTATATCCATTGTATGACTCTGTTTCAGAAAGACCTGATCATGAAGCTTTCCAAGTCTCTCTTGGTTCACTTAGCAGATGTTGAAAAAACAGTGGACACCCAACAGTCTGTCCTCCAAACCACTTCTAATATGGCCACATGACTGCTTTCGGATGCAGCAGATGGTACAGCTAGAGCAGTAGACACTGGCATCACCATTCGTCAACATGCCTGGATGCGTCTTTGCAATTTTGTTGGAAGCTTTTAAGACATCCTTTTATTAATGTCCTCTTCAATGGCTCCACCCTTTTTGGACCAAAGTTTGCATGCTTACTAGGAGTGATCAGGACGATAAGACCTTGTCTGTCTTAGGAATCCATTTCTCCACCCCACAAAGGACCTAGTCTAGAAACCGAAGGGGTGGTAAGAAGACGTGGAGGTAACTCAAATGGATGTCACTCCAAGGGCAGAGGAGGACTGCATAATTGTTTTGTGATCCTTTCAGCAGGAAACCCTGTCGGCACTATGAAGGGTTACCAGGCTGCAGCACTGTGCAGTCATTTGGGAGACGCTTAACTTGCACCCACCAGCCTTGCAAAACATAGGACAAAGGACAAGATATATATTTTGGTCATTGTATATTGTATTGTTGTTTAGATTTTTACAGTTTTTATAGGACAGTTTGGACGGACATGTAATAATTTGTTCTGTATTACCCAGGCATTATACATATAAATATTTAATACTAAAATATTTTTAAGGTTTAGATTTATATTTTACACCACATATTATACATTGCATTTGTTCACATTGTGATTAGCATAGATAGGATTTTTATAATAGGTTTTGCACTGTGTATTTTTAGGTGTCATATACCTTTAATTGAAGCATTGTGTATTTTGAATTTTGGCGCCAAAATGTTTAAGTGCTGAGAGGTTTATTTCAACTTGTTCTGAAGAAGCTTGCCATTTAGCAAGTGAAAGCGCTTAACCTTTTGGATTATTCTGTGTTTCGTTTAATAAAATTACAGTTTGGCTGATGATTCCGTTGGTTTTTGAAGACATTTGTTTCATTTGTTCCACTGGCTTTCGTACACACTTTTCAGCTGCTGAATTGCCGTTTTTTGGCGAGTTTCGTCTCAAGACACTGGGACCGTCAACGTTCTATGTTTTATTCTGTTCAGTAGTTGCTTGGAATGTTGTTTGTGCTGGTTCCTTGCAAAACATGGGTGCTAAGGAAAATCACCAGAGGCCATACATTCCCTTTTTGTATCCTGCAAAAAAGAAGTTAGTTTCATGATGTTCCACTCAGTCGATGGAAATCTGCAGCAACAGATGTTTTGAAGTTGTTGGATAAGTGTCGTACAACAGGTCGCCCCCAGACCAGTTAGGATCTGGTGTCTGTTCCATGTTCTTTTTATTCCCGAAGGAAACGGGACCTCTGCATTCTCAATCAGTTTGTGAAATTGACAAAGACTGAGATCCCCTGTCTTGATTGGGACATCTGCCATCTCATTTGATTCATGAAATGGACAAAGTTCCAGATGGTTGTGGTACAGTCCATATTTCCTCTGCTGAGGAAAGACAATTGAATGTGCTCTGTAGTTATACAGAATGCCTACTGTCATACAGAGGCAATCCAGAAGATTTCTCCACTCACTTCCAGTTCAGAGCACTGCTCTTCGGCTTCACCATGGCTCCCCAGGTGTTCACAAAGATTATAGCAGTGGTAGCAGCTTCTGTCCAACTGCAGGGAAGCCACGTCTTCACATACCTAGATGATTGGCTTCTGACTTCTGTTTGAGGGCTCTGCTGGTACAACATGAACTACTACTCTGTCTTATAGACTATGTTCTTCGTGTTTTACTGTTGCAGTCATCACATTTGGGTTATCAGCTTGCAGTAGCCCTCAGTCGGCCTGATTAACAAAGTCTTGGGTCCTGCATCGGTTGCTGTCCCTTCTTCCATGACATCAGGTCGTCAGGGGTATAAAACATGCAGCCAACGCCATTACATCAGTCTTTCTTGCCGTGCGGTGCCCGAAGCAGTTAGCAAGTGCTGGTCGGCTGACTCCTGAAATTTTTGTTTTAGAATTTCAGAACCAAAGTCTTCAACTAAAAGCTAAGTACCCCGTTGGGGAAACTTTTTCTTGCTCTAAACCGATGTCAGTAAAAAGTAGATAATTGCATTACTTGTGGAAAGCAAATGCCTCCTAAAGATTTTAATTTGTACTGTATTCCTTGCCTAGGCCCTGACCACAACGTACCTCGCTGTCGGTTTTGTGCCTTATATTTTGGTGCTCTGTTCAATTATCCTGTTATGTCTTCTGTAAGCCATCCGACTACCGACATTCCGAAAAAACGCAAAGATAAATACAGACAGGCTGCCTAGCCAGTACTCAGTGAGGTGCTTTCACAGCCCCTGATACCCGCTACTTCAGATTCGCAGGCCTCTACTGAGACCCATTCGGAGTTCGGTATGCTGTGAGATGCTTCAACTGTGGAACCTGCGGGTGTCTCTATCTTGGATGGGTCCGGAGCCACTGTGCAGGTACCGGCTTCTGAGGGTGTATTCAGGCCTACTGACTTTCGCATTAAACCGACACCATCTTCTTCTTCAAGGCCTAAAACTCGAACCATGCCTAGAAAACTGATGCCCAGACCGTATGGTCAGGCCTCTATGCCTAAAAAACAAATACGAATGGCTGAAGACCTTATTACTTTAATCGGGGGAAGACCACCTTCCCCTTCTAAGAGACCTAGGACTGAGTTTGCTTCTGATACTTCTGACCAGGATTTTGAAATTTCTGTTTCCTCTGATGACCAGGATTTACCCTTCTCTGCTTATGAGGATTCTAATGCTGAGTACTCTATTCCCTCTGACCCCCCCCCCCCCCCCAGAGGATTTTTCTTCAGTGAAACCTTGCATACTCTCAGGGAGCATTTTCATTGGGAAAGTCAGGATTTCTCTGATTCTAAAAGAGGCTTGGGGATTTCTTACTCCTGCCCCAGCACAGGCCTTTAGCCACACCTCCTGTACTAGACATTGTTGGTGCTGCCTTTTCGAAGTTTAGCGTGGCCCATGATTCTTTACCAACTGCTCCCAGAAAACCTGATAGATATTACAGGGTCCCTGACTCTCAAGTTCCTTTTTAAAAATCCTGAAACCATTTCCCAGGGACCCAAGGGCATTAAAGCTGCTACTACCTAAAATCCTACCCCCCGATAGAGATTCCAGGGCGCTGGATAGATGGGGTAAGAAGGTATACACTTCTGCAACTTTGGCCTTTAGGGCCTTAAACTGTCGGTTTCACATATTAAAGTATCAGCAGCATATTATTGAAGTGCTTAAACAGAAAATTATGTTGATTCCTGATTGTGCTGAAAGTAAGGATTTACAGGATTTATTGCACTCAGCTGAACAAGTTGGAAAGCATACTTTGCAATGTGGTTTTGATTCACTAGAGGCATCTTGCAGGGCTACTGTGACTGGGTCTGTACTTAGAAGGCATGCTTGGCTTAAGGAGCAATCCTTGCCAGATCATGTTAATGCGAAATTACTGGATGCTCCCTTAAATCAGGACCGCCTGTTTGGCAACAAGGCAGACGAAGTCCTTAAAAAGATGGAGGAAAAAGCTAAACCTATGCAAACTGTTAAAGATTGTTTACAAGTACAATCTCCAAGGTTTAGTAGGCATTGGCCTTCCAAGAATTGGTCCTTTCCTGCCTCTTCCAGACTTCAGTCCAAACCCAGATCCAGCAGAGCTCCCAGGCTTCAGTCCCAGGGTACGCACAGGACTAAGCAGTGGGGAGCCTCCACTTCCAAATCTGGGAGTAATAAAACTCCCCCCAATGGTAAACTGTCTTAATGACTTCCTTTTAAAACTTCCAAGCACTTCTCAACTGATTGCCCCCTTGGGGGGAAAGATTGCTCTTCATGCAAAGAACTGGGAAATCGTTACTCAGGACAAATGGGTTTTAAATATAGTGTCCCAGGGATACAGATTTCACTTCCACATGTTACCAACACCAAGCGGGTGGCCATACCTACCCCCAGATCAGTGGGCAGAAGCCCAAAAGCAAGTACTTTCTTAAGCATGGGGGCTATTCACTTGATACCAGTAGAGGAAAAGGGACTAGATTTCTACTCAAGACTTTTCCTGGTACCCAGAAAAGACCATTCATGGCATCCTATCCTGAACCTGTCTACTCTAAACACCTTTTTGGTGATTCCAAGATTCAAGATGCTGACTCTTCACCAGTTGCTCCCAATGCTAGACAAAGACGCCTGGTTAGCAACACTAGATTTAAAGGAAGCATACCTACACATCCCAGTCAGGGAATATTGCAGAAGATGCCTATGCTTCAAAGCAGGCTACTTGCATTATCAGTTCTCTGCACTGCCCTTTGGCTTGTCTACTGCACCCAGAGTATTCACAAAGTGCCTAGCTGCAGTTATTGCATTTTGCAGGCAAGGAAATATTTAAATATACCCATACCTGGATGATTGTCTAATTCAGGCAGAAAGCCAGGACATACTTTTGAATCATCTGGCCTTTGTACAAAGGGTACTTGTCTGGGGTACACCATAAATGAAAAGAAATCACACCTAGTACCCTGTCAAATTATATTTCTGGAAGCAAGCTTGAATACAACTTCCCAGATGGCTTTCCTCACGCCATAGAAACATTCATTTGACAACCTACTTCAAACAAGTGGCCACAAAAACCCTGCTATCTGCAAGGCAAATACTACAAGCCTTGGGGTTCATGGCCTCATGCATTCTTCTGATTCCATATGCAAGACTGCATATGAGGAAACTACAATGGTATCTAAAAAGTCTATGGTGTCAACCTTCTCAGGATCTAGAAGCAATGATTCTTATCATACTTTGCCTACGCCTAGAGTTCTGTTGGTGGACAAAGGTCTGCCACCAAAACAAGGGACTACCATTCACACTACCCCCTGCCGCCCAAATCCTAACAGCAGATGCATCAGACTAAGCATATGGGGGTTCACCTGGCAAGGAGGTGCATTCAGGGCAAATGGAACCCAAGTCAAATGCACCCTGCATATCAATCAAAAAGATATGTTAGCTGTACAGAATGCTCTGACAGCCTTCAAGGACCACATTCTTCCAGGACAATTAATGGTAAAGACGGGCAACACCACTGTTATGTGGTACATAAACAAGCAGGGGGGGGGGTACGCATTCTTACCCACTCTGCAGACTAGCCATGGCATTGTGGAACACAGCCCTGAGCTACAAAGTGCAACTAGAAGCTCAATTCTTGCCAGGAAAACTAAATACACTGGCAGACGAACTAAGCAGAAACCTCATGGACCCACATGAGTGGAAACTGGATACAAGGATTTTCAACATGTTGACAAACAAATGGGGGAGCCCAGATGTAGACCTGTTTGCCTCCCCCCAGAACTATCAAGTGGACAAACTTTGCACAAGTACTCCCCACAAACAAGCTTGGAAAGTGGACGCTATGTCCTTCAGCTGGAAAAAACTTTCAGTTTATGCCTCTCCTCCTCTGCCTCTGTTCTCCAAAGTACTACTAAAGATCAAGCAAGACAAACCAAGGATGATTGTGATTGCACCAGACTGGCCACACCAACACTGGTACCCACTCCTGCGCAGTTTCACCGCTGACCCCATGGCACCTGCCTCAGACTCCTACCCTATTGTCTCAGCAGGAGAACCAGATTCTGCACCCTCAGCTTCAAACACTGAACCTAACAGCCTGGCTAATTACCCTAATCTCTTCTTCACCATCCCTCAGTAAACCAGTGATGGACATCATTTTAGAGGCAAGGAGGCCTAGTACTAGAAAATCTTATGCTGAAAAATGGAAAAGATTCTGTGCCTGGAACCAGTCTCAAGGGATGAGCACAGCAGTGCCTAATTTACCTCAGATTTTACAATACTTAACTGAGATGCTTCACAAGAGCCTGTCTTTCTCCTCCATCAGAATTCACGCCTCAGCCATTTCAGCTCATTATAACACAGAACCTCCCCTCTTCTCTCATCCAAGCAGTTCCTCAGAGGGGCCAAAAATTTACGACTACCCAGGAGAGCTCCAACCCAGCCTGGGACCTTAACTTTGTATTGGAAAAACTCACTCTTCCTCCTTTCGAGCCAGCTGCTACTGCAGGCCTTAAAATTACTTTCTTGGAAAACAGCTTTCCTTTTAGCAGTCACTTCAGCAAGAAGGGTATTTGAATTACAGGACCTTATAGCAGTGGAGCATTTCATCATCTCCGGACCAAGCTCTCCTTCATGCCCAAGGTGGTATCCAGTGTGGCCCTTAATCAGTCCATTCATTTGCCAACCTTCTTTCCTAATCCACAGAACAAAGGGGAATGGATACTGCACTCCTTAGATGTGCACAGACAACTTAGATTCTACATGGACAGGACTAAACCTCAAAGGAAATCTGAACAACTGCTGGTGGCATTTGCTGCAGGGACAGAGGGGAAGGCTATTTCAAAGCAAACCATTTCCAAATGGATAGTCCATTGCATTAATTTCTGCTACAAGCCTATCCCACAGGGGATCAGACCCCACTCAACCAGGGCTGCATCTACCTCTACAGCCTTTCTCAGCGGCATCCCTACCAGGAACATCCTAGAAGCTGCTACCTGGAGTTCTGTGCATACTTTCACCAGGCATTACCATCTGCCAATTTTCTCTAAATCCAGAGCTGGCTTTGCCACTGCAGTCTTGCAGGGCCTTATAGTTGGTCCTAATGCTATCTAAATTCCTCCTCCCATCCTTAGCTTTGGGAATCTACCCAAATGTGATGACTGCAACAGTGAAACATGAAGAGCATAGTACAGTTGTGTTCACTTACTATAAATATAGATGTTCGAGTGTATTCAGTGTTGCAATCCTGGTTACCCTCCTTCCAGCCCCCTTGCATTCTTTTGATTATACCTCTACTCTCCTTTACTATGCTCAAAAGCTTATTGGTGTATTTGCTTTTTTGTTGGAGGTATAACCCTGTATATATTTATGGATTTGATTACTTCCCATTAGGGGGGCACCTGACATCTGGGGCAAGAAAAACTGATGTAATGGCGTCTGTGTTTTATACCCCTGATGACCTGACATCATGGAAGAAGGGCAGCAGCCGTTGCAGGACCCAAGACTTTGTTAATCAGGCCGACTGAGGGCTACTGCAAGCAGATAACCCAAATGTGATGACTGCAACAGTGAATACACTTGAGCATGTTCATTTATGGTAAGTGTACATAACTGTACTTTCTTGGGGTCATAGTAAATGAAAAAGCCATGGGTCTCCCATGCAAAAACTAGAGTTTAAAAGATGTCTTATCAACATATTTCTTCAAATTGCAAAGCTTCCAGATGACATAGTGCTTTCTTTATGAATAGTGGCATCTCTGGTAATTCAGCATCATCTTTCTCAAGCAAATGACCACTAGGGCCTTTTCAAGCATAGTCGTGCATCCCACATCCCTAATAGGGCCTGGTACCCTTGAAGTGCAAGCAGGGTTTGGGAGATGAACCATTTACAGGCTGCTTGTGTCCATTTGAGACATGAGTTCCAAACTAGGGATGAATTTCCTGTTCTCCATCTAGTTGTCCAAGTTGCACTTTAATTGGGTTAGGGAGGAACTCTGCTTGACATGGATGGGGAACCTGTTCCAGAGAAGGGTTAGTTGGATACATACATATGTCTCCAGTAGGTCCTATTTATATCACAGGCAAGGTTTAACTCTTTTTAGAACAGGTAATTCTGGTACTGTTTTGCAGGTATGCATGAGGTCAAACCGCATGGGAAAGGGGGTCTGACCATTCCTTGTATGCCAGACTTAGATCTCCCCCTGAGCTGCTTGTAGAAAACAGAATACAGGGATAGGGCATTGGACATGTTACAGCCTGTATTTGTTTATTGAAGAACCTCTGTGAACATTCAAATTGTCAGATATGCTTGGCTAGGTACAAACCAAAGGGGACATTGTACACTCTGATAGGTGTGATGAATGCTGAGTACAGTGGAACAGTGACCTTCTTGGACCTAGATGCCATCCTTTGTTTATAAGTGCACAGCATTCATTACTGTAGACAAGTGATGTCAAAGGTTAGATTACTGTTTGTGTCTCCCCAAGTCCCTGACTGCTGGGTCGATTCTTAGGGGAGTGTTGTCAATATGATAATTACCAGGGATAGATGACTTGACTTCCGCGGTGGTGCAGCAGTAGCATTGTTACCTCACAGCAAGAGGTTCTTCCGTTCGATTCTCGGCTGGAGTGTGGGGAGTGCCTTCTGTGTGGAGTCTGCATGTCCTTTCCACGGTTGGGTGGGTGTTTGAAAGACATGCATAAATGGGCATGCCTTCGTTGAAGGTTGAATGTTGAGCTGGCACCTCGGCGGTTGTGAAAATCTACTGCCGATCATTAGCGGACCGGAGTCCCGCTGTGGTGACCCTTAACCGGGAAAAGGCGGAAGACAACAACAACCAGGGATAGATGACTTCCCAAAGTATACCGTTACACCTTTCTTAACATTTAAGGTTAGTCCTTAGCAAGTTATTGGTCTGTGTCAGCCCTTCCTGGAGATTTACTTTTGGGAAGGGATTCTAGGACTACTCCCAATTTGCACTCATCTGCATATTTGGTCAGTTAGACGCCCTTGACACTGGCCTTGAGTTCAAAGAAGAAAATGCCAAAAGGAGTGGTCCCAGGACCTCTGGTATCCGAGAGACTTCACTTGTGACTGGCCTCTTTGTAGAGGTGGACTCCCAATTTCTAACTTCCTGGGTCCTGTCTGTGAGCCAGTTGGCTTATCCACCTGATGACATAAGGGTTTATACCTAACCTCTTGAGTTTGTCATTTGTTTATTTATTTATTTGCATTTGTTTACTGGGAAATTCCAGCTGGACACAGGCCCTTTTTCAGCATAGGCCTGGGGAGAAAAGCTCCATAGAACAATAATTATAATAATATATATTATAATATATATATTGTAATAGTAATAATTATGTATTGCTTTTGAGGTTGCATACATAAAAAATGTCTTCTGGTTGTTCTTGGCCTGATAGGTCAAATTTATCTCAGATTTGGTTTTGATAGACTATTTTTCATCTGAGTTGAATGCTTTTATCCTGCTGGGTGCCAAACCTACTTATTTTTGCCAAGCTTTTCTTTCTTCTGTTATAGAGCCTGTTGATGCTTTCATTCCACTAGGATGGCTTGCTTTTCAATGAGTTCTATACTCATTTCTGGTGGGTACAGCTGCCAATATGCTTATGTAGGGTTTCTGTGAACAGTTTTGCACAGGCAGCAGTGTTCTCTTCATTTATGGGTGCTTGAAATTTTGCCAGGTTGTCACTTTGCAGTGGGAAGTTAGCCTTAGAGTAGTTCCTGAACATTTCAGGGTTAGCTGGGGTACCTGGCTTTGTTTACTTAAAAGGAAATTATTTTATGGTCTGACCTTACAAGAGAGGACATTACACTAAGGGATGTGCAGCACTCTCCTGTAGAAGTGAAGACCAGATCCAGTATGTTTGCACCCCTAATATGCGCATGTTGACAAATGTGGTACAGAGAGTTTGTGTTTACAAAATCCAGAAATCTCTGTGCCTGCGTGTTTGGTGTCTTGCATGATTCCCAGTTAATAGTGGGGTAATTAGCCAACCATGAGTATAGTATTTGATTAAATGGCGAGTGTTTCCAGCAAACTTAAATACGTTATGAGTTATCAGGGTCCTAGAGTGGGACCTATAGCTTGCAAAGAAGTGGTATGAGATTTTGCCTGTGGCCATTTTAATATGGAGAAGCTCAAGTGCATTGTCCAGTTTGACCAGTCATGAGGTATTTTATTCTTGATGTAAATCGATCCACCACCTTTTGTCACTGTCTGTGTAGTAGCTGGTCTAAATGTGTAGAAGGCATTATACTGATGTGCTCTCCATGGCTTTAAACCAGGTCTCTGTGACTGCACAAACGTCAGCATTCTGTAGTGTATGGAGTGGAGTTTGTTTAAACTCCTAACACTGAGCAGTAACATCTTTAGGTTGTATTGGTTTTTATTTGCTGTGTTATAATTACTTTGATTTTGGCATTGCCTAAAAAAGGCACTCTGGGGAAGACGGTATTTTATCTTATATTTGGAAATCTAGAAGAGTATAGGTTCAGACCATCCCTGTCAAAGCAGCATGGTCTGTTGACAGTTTCCTTCCATGCTGATAAATATTGCACCCCCTTAAAATGACAGCAGAAATTAAGCCAATTCTTAAAGTCAGTCTTCATCTCTTCATATTGTGGCATCATCCTTGGAGAAGATAAAATGCTGTTCAATGCTAGACTCATACCAGCCTGGGATACATTATTTCAAGACCTCGATGATGTTTCTCTTTATATAGTCACGGGAAGTACTTCTCTGGTCATTTACACTCGCATGGACTATGACTGAGGCATACTGCTACTTGTGGTGCAATGACCAGAGTGCAGGCTTAATATGGTGGATCCTAGCCTCTGAAAGCAACTGACCATGACTTTCTCCTTACTCAGCCTAGTGAGAGGGACATCAGTGCATCTCTCAATAGAGTCTCCAGTGACCAGAACATTAGACTGTGTGATGGCTAGCCTTATGGACTTAAAAGTAGAAGATCTTTGAGATTGCTGTATGTGTTAATATGGGTGTTTTGAGATGGTGCCTTTGAGGCTGCTGAGAGTATTTGTGTACTTCATGTAGGAGGTCTTTGGTGTGTAGGAAGGCTACATTTAACTCCCTTAGCATCTATGGATCTGTGTCTACTTTGTACTGTGCATGATGGTTGCAGTGTGTGTACTACTGACAACATGATTGATATTGAGTGCTATTGTGTGAGAGCTTTGCCTGCAGTGACATTATGTAAATACATCTGATACCTTATTAGTTTGCTTGAGAATTTGCTGGTTGTCACTAAACATTAGGCAGTTTCTAAATTCCTGTAAGATGCCCATATCCATTAAGCTGGTAATGGAGATGGTGTAAAAATTGATATTATGAAGTCAAGATTGATCCTTTGTTAGGCTTGATGGCCTCTAGCATCACACTAGTTCCACTAGTGAGATACCACATAAGAGCATTACACCCCCACCATGTGCCTAGGTTTGTCTTACTAATTTTGCAGAGATCATAACAAATGGTGGATAACCTCCCTGTCAGTAATGAAAGGAAGACCTTTTTGTCCACCAATTCCTGTGGCCACTGTAACCACAGACTCTTCCCTGAGGGAGGCATTTTGAAGGGAGGACAGTTCAAAGTACTTGGTCACCCTTAGAGGCCAAACTTCACATCAGTGTCTAGGAAATTAGTGGTCCTCCTAGCTTTGCAGGCTTTTCAAGACCTCCTCCCCAAGGGTGTGATTTCTATTTAGACTGAAAACATGACATTGGTCTGGTATATCAGCAAACGACGGGAAACACTATCATTCGTTTTGCTGCAAGGCCATGAGAGTGTGGCAGTGGGCAATGTCTTCCCATCGTTTTTTGAATGCATATCCTAGGGATGTCAAATGTGCTAATGGACAAGTTGAACAAGTTGTCCTTTAACCAACCAGTGGCAAAAAAGATTTTTGGCCACTGGAGCCAACCTTACTGCACCCTCTTCAACTTATACCTGAACAACAAGTACAGCAGTTATTTTGCCCTAACAACAAGTACAGCAGTTATTTTGCCCTAATTTCTCCACAGGGAACAGTCACCGAAGGATGCGCTAGTTCATATTTGGCCCTTGGGCCTCTTCAATGCCCCTTCCCCACCAATTCCTCTTTTGACAGAATTTATTTAGAAAGCCAGGAGGTGCAAGGCAAGAGCGATCCTCATTGTCTCCTTTTGGCCTTGGCAAATTTGGCTCCTTTCCTTTCTTCTCATTTAAGTCATCCTGACTGGGTGTTTGATACTAGCCTGGATCCACAGAGTCTCCCATCCAGATTGCTTCTTCTAGATCTACAAGCTGTAAAGTTGACTGCATGGTTACTCCAATTCTGTCAATGGACAGAGATGCCAAGCTTTCCTCACTGGTGGGTCATATTATTTCCTTCTCACAAACTGTCTGCGTACAAGATTTATCAAAGGAAGTGGAAAAGATTTTCTCTCTAGGCTTCTCCAAGAGGATTTAATCCTTTTTCCTCTCACATCAGTTTTAGATTTCTTAGCAGAACTTTTTTCAAAAGAGGTCTAGTTTTCCTTCTGTCAAAGTGCAGATGGCTGCAATTTCAAATTTTCACATAGGGCATCATGACTACTCTATTGTATCTCTTAAAATTTACAAAGGCTTTCTTAGGGATACTTTCTTGCTGGGACCCCCAGTTAAGGATGCAGTTCCACCATGGGATGTCTGTATCATGTTTCAAGCCTTAACCCAAAAAACATTCGAATCTGCAGCTTTGCTAGATGTCAAGTACCTCTCAAGGAAGACCATTTTTCTGGTTGCAAGTACATATGCTAAATGTTTTTCTGAACCACAGACTCTATCATGCAAACCACCATACCTCATTTGTCATAAAAACAGAGTAGCATTAAGAACAAATCCTTCTTTCTTTTCTACCAGAAGTGACATCTAAAGTAAATTTCAGTCATTCAGTTGACTTGCCAGCCTTTTCCCAGGTTCCCAAACAAAGGGGAATAATATGTGTTGCACACATTGGATATTCACAGACAGCTCAGATTCTGTCTGCATCGTACCAGGGATATAAAAGGCAGATCAACTGTTTCCTTCTGTAAAAGTAAATTTGGGCAGAAGTATATCATAAGTCACAAATTAAAAACTGCTATTGGATTGCTTTGCATTTATTTATAAGTATTGGGATTTATCTTTACACATGAAACCAAAAGTCCATTCCACTAGAGCAATAGCTACTTCTACAACATTCCTGAAGAGAGTTCCCATTGGTGACATTTGTGCAGCAGCAACATGGTCTACGGTTCACCCCCTTGTGTCCCAGTACAAGTTGGTTATGCATTTGAGAGCTTATTCATCCTTTGGTTCCACTGTCCTCTGGATTGTCCTTCTTTGATTCTACCCAGGTACATTTTGTACCTTGGGAATGTGTCTCGAATGTTGAATTTGATGAAAATGTACACCGGATATGAAAGTCGTGTGCATACCATAACAGTGGATCCGTGTTGTCATTTTCATCCAGTTCCACATCCCTGCCTCCTGGTCACTGACAGCTTCTAGTGACTGGGCAAACCTCACTCAAGACCCTGTCTGATATATTTTTTCCTGTGTACCGCTTTGTGGTATTAACATGTTCATCAGCTGTGACACCTAAAGGTTTTTCAGTTGTAAAAGGGAATCAAGCTTCTAGCTGTAAGTCAGCAAACTCGATATGAGGTAACTTAGTGGAGAGGAGGGATTTTTGGGTAAGGGAGGAGTCAGACTCAGATCTACAGTGTTAAGCCAAGGTGCTGAGGTCCGATCTGACCAGAAAACCCAGATGTTGAACTGGAGAAAAATGAGACAATACAGATCTGTTAAGGTAAGTACATAACTTTCATATTTTTAATTTTTTAAAGTTCTCCCTTGCTTCCAGTCTTTAGAGTATTTGGCACTTTAGATTTTTAGACATTGTGACATTGTTGATTCTATTTTAGTTTGGGCTGTTTTGAGTGTGCCAACTCTTTGGCTTTTATTTGCCTCAATGCAACCAAAGAGAGGCCGTCTGTTTTTCTAGTATAGACAAGGATAGGGTGTCCGGTTTAAAAGCACCCCCTACTGTGGGCACAAATTGCTGTGTTTTGCCTGGGGCAGTGTGATATTTACAAGGAATGCAATTTCAGAACTCAACATGAAGTAGTATCGAACTGATTTTAAAGAGATTGTTATGTAGTGACTTCCGAGACCCCAAGTTTAAAAAGAATGGAGAACAAAAGGTTGGAGTAGTGGGAGGTGGTGGTGAGACTGTTAGGACTTTCCCCTGCCAAGGTGCACTGGATCCCTCTCATCCCATGTTCAGGCTATAGCCCTGATGGAGTTTGAAGTAGCCTTGGGTGTAGGGGGTTTAGTACCAGAACTCCATCTAGGAATAGAGTAAGTAGCTTCTCCTTGGAAAATGAGCTGTCAGAGCACTCCTAGACCTTCTTCCATTATGGCATTCTGTTCCTCCTGTGTTCTTTGCAGTCTCTCTCTATTGCTGACAGTCTAGGCTTAGAGAAGATGATGAAGGCTGCCGACTCAGATTAAGATGGGTATCTTCACTTCCCCTTAGTTTCCTGCAGCAGGAGAAAGACTCCATCCCTGTTAATTTTTCTTGCTTCCTTACAAGTCCCTGTCTTAACACCATTTGTTTGACTTGGTGGTTATCTGAAATTCCTTGCTTCAGCGTTGGTGCCAACTGTTTTGGTGCAGGTGTCTTCTGTGGCAGTGACTGCGATGCCATCCTGCCAAAGGTTTCTGGGTCCCAGATGCTCATTAGAAATGGGTCAGCACCTATGCCAGTATAATTGTCTGGAGTATGTCTTGACATTGAGGCTTGAACTGCCAAGTGATTCAGTGCTGATTCCTTTCATGTCCCAAGATACTTTGACAGTGGATCCTTTGTTGGTTTCTGAGTGATGAGAGGTGGCTCAGAAGTAGTAGTATTTGTTGCAGACTCCTGGGTAAGGCCAACAGTTGTGTACTTGTCAGAAGCCTTCGCCATCAGGCCATGCTGTTTTTTCCCACAAGAGGCAGAAGTGTGGAAAGCCATTGTAGAGACGTGGCTTAGATTAATCTCCGTCACACTATGAATGGTGCTTTCCAAGTGCTCCCAGGAAGAAGAGATGTAAGGTGATGCATCTCAACTCCTCCAAAGAGTCCTTCACCCTAAATACACCCTTAATACAGACTTTGATGGCTGAGATAGTTCCCCAGTATCCTCTTTGAGGACGCCAAGTTTGAGGAGAGTCTTGACTTTATGTGGATAGAGCACTAATCACAGTGGGCCAGTTTTAGTCACAGCCTTGGTGATGACATTCACAATCGTACAGTATGAACATCCAAAAAGCAACAATAAGTAAACCGTGCAGGCAAGAATGTTTACATTATTTGCTAACTTTTGAAAATGTTAGATGAGTGATTACTTTTTAAGGGAGAATGAAAAGAGGAAGAGCCTGTGAACTGATATGTAGTTTAGATGATGTGGTACATGTAGTAATGCAAACAAAGGGCTGGTGTTTAGAGAATCCTGTGAATCCGGATTTGAATTTGGCTTAAGAGGTCCTTTAGGGAAAGAGGAATGATTCCCAGAACTTTGGTGCTAGAATTGCCAACATTAAATTTAATGAGCCAGCAGCGGTCTTGGCAGATGAAGAAATCTTAGAAGCTGCCTTCTCCACCCCATATACTGCTTGTGTGACTTTTCTTGCAAAAAATGATTTTACTTGGTTGTGCAGAAGGGTTGACAGAAATCAGATGTGGTTACACCTCTGCTTGATAGAGTGGGCAGGATCATGAATTTTGGAGTAAAGCCCCCTTAATCAACTCTGTTCTGGTGGCCATTACCCTTCCAGAGGAACACTTCAAAGGGTTCAGTTGTCTGCACCCCCCCAAACAATGACTGTTTACCAGCTTGGGAAGCTTGGATATTCATATTGGGTATTTTTTCCATTTGATTACTTAATTTCCTGACTCGATTCTGTTTCAGTGTGACTTAACAGACAGGGCATTTGATTTCCTCCTGAAACATATGCTGCTGGAAATTTTACATAGGAAGGTAGAATCTCAGTGGCAACTGTCCAGCCTCATCATGTGAATGTTGCACAGTGCAGTCAGTGGAGAAACTCATTTCCCATTTGTCTTTCCTCCCTGATGGTTCCATGCTGTTTAGACTGAAGGCAAAAAAGCTGTCAAATTCAAATAGAAAGGTGAGATGCTGTCAAAGCGTTGACATGAAGCTTTCCACTCCTCCGAGGGGAAAGGGGATTTTCCTGTAACAAGACGAGTGCCTGAAATTTGATAAAGCTATGAACTTCCCTTTGAGTATTCTGATAGAAACCAATGCAAAATGCACAAGTCTGCAGAATGGATACTGCTGTAGAGACAGAGGTGATTAATAAAGTCATTACTAGGCTAATGACCAAAAGAGCCTTTTTAAGCCTAGCCATGCGTCCCAAATCTCTGTGAAGTTCTGGTACCCTTGAGAAGAGCAAGCAGGGACTTGGGAGATGAATCTGGGAAAGGATTCAACAGACCTTCCTTTAGTAGTCTGTCACGGAACCCCTTAGGGAATGTCTCCAACTGTCCAGCTCTGGAAGCAGCTAGAGGTTGCATTTCTCTGCGTGCAAAGCCATCTTTCAAGACAGTTTGGATCAAAAGTTTCTGCATGCAAAGCCATCATGCTAGATAGTTTGGATCAAGGAGATCATATCTGTAGGATGCACAGTTTCCTTTGTATCCTCTCTTTGGCTGTTATGTCATCCCCTTCCTAAAGTTAAACCCTGTTAGACTGCAAGTGGACAAGCTAGAGCTCATAAACATCTTACTCAAAACAGCAATCCAGGAGGTTCCACCAGATGAGGGAGGGTATGAATACTATTCAAAGCTCTTTTTGTTTCCTGAGAACCAAAAGGACTGAAGGCCAATCCTAGATCGCAGTGGTGTCGGCCTCTTCATAGAAAAGGCAAAGTACCAGGTGGCCTTGCTGATCCTTCCTAGAGAAGGAAGACTGGATGTGCTGTTTGGGCCTGCTGATGCCTACTTTTTTATCAAGCTAGCCAGAGAGTCCATGAGATTCTTTAGCTTCAAGGTACTAAAATTTTACCTTGCTTAAATAACTGGCTCCTAGCTGCCCCTACAAGAGAGTCACTGGTACTTGCCAGGGATTATTTTCTTGTGAACCTCTGTGGATAGTGCAGAATCCCAGCTGAAGTAATCACAAGCTCTAACCTTCATTGGGAGATAACTAGACAATTTATTCTTCTTTAGCCAGCCTTCCCCAAGATAGGATTATATTCCTGTAATCCATGCTGCACAGTTTTGTGTTTTCTATACTGCTAGCAGTGTTATGCCTCAAGGTTCTTGGCATCTGGCTAATATTTTCTTTCTAGTTCCCTTGGCAAACTATCATATGAGAGTCCTACAGTGGACCGTGATGGTCCAGTGGAGTCCAAACACAGACCCCATTAACTTTAGTCAGGATTTCTGAGGTGTGCTACAAGCATTTAGAATGGTGGCTTCACCCAGGTAGTTTTTTTTTTTTGGGGGGGGGGGTTCACCCTCCCACCCCTAGGCATGACTCTCACCATAGAGTTCTGTCCTGGGGTGTGTGCATGATTTGGGGCAGGCAGTGCAAGGCACATGGTCAGAGGAAGAGGTCAGTCCTCATGTAAATGTCCTAGATATAAGGGCATTTCTAACACTGTAGGCTCTACAGGCTGCCTCCTTCAAGAAGTGCTAGCCTGTTATTTGGCAGTTTGACATTGGTATTCTGTATGTATGCTATGTCAGCAAGTGTGGGGGAGCTCACTCCTACCTCCAGTTTTGAGAGGCCATGTGGCTGTGGAAAATAGTCTATGTTGACTCACCACTTTCTAGTAGTAATGCATATCCCTGACCAAGCAAACTCTGATGCAGGCAAGCTTAGCTGATGCTTACTGATGCCACGTGAGTGATCCTCGAGTTTGTCATCGGTGGATGCCATTTTTCACCACCTAGAACAGGCCCTGCTGTGACAACCTTGCCTCACTGACTAACACTAGCTACAACAGCTTTACCTCCCTAATCCCACCTCAAAAACAGAGGTCCTGGGAAGTTCTTGTCCAGCAGTGGCCACCATCACTCCTTTGCAGCCTCTCCCCCTAAAGTTCCCCTTGTTCTTATATCTCTGAAAAAGAGAGAGAGACAGGGAAAAAAAGCAAAATGAATAAGATGGGAGTTTTTTTTCCAGTAGTTACATTATGTCTCGACAGTTTGGTTTCCTTTGCTGTGGCCTTATCTACTAGAGATGCCTCTCCTCTTGAAACTTTTTCAAAGGTCTTCTGTGTCACCTGTACACAAATTCTCTACTAGACCTTCAGTTCCTCAGTTTTAACTGCATATTTACTCAATTTTCCTTGATCACCGCCCTGAGTACGTCCTTAGGGTCTCTGGTCAAGATCCTCATCTCTGCCAAACAGCCATCCATTAAATTGACCAAAGTTCGAATGTGGGCTGTTGGTAAGGTCTTCACCTCTTTAATCTATCAATGTATTTATTTCTGAATTTCATCAAAGGCTGAACTCGTCTTTCTTAGGCTTTTCAAAGATGATTTAGAGATGCTTTCATAAAGGCATATTCTTGCAAAGACCCATTTTGGAGAACTAGTATGTTTTTATGACCTTACTTTTTTCCAGCGTGAAATTAACACCGCCTCCTTTTGAACAAGTATCCAATGGAGATTTAACATTTATCCCATAGACTGTTCTGTTTTTGATGGTCAGTACATCTTCTAGAAAAACTTCTTAACTTCGTACCCCCCCCCCCCCATTCTCCTTATCTCATGTTCCATAAGGCCAGAGTATCCTTTGGAGACTAAGACATCCTTGTATGTGGTCCTTGGAACCAAACCAGCTGTTGTGAAGCTCGCATTAGCCAAAAAATTCTCCCTAATAGTCTACCCATAATGCTCTTGTCTACATTACCTCAGGTCTCATTTGCCTCTCTTTTATAGAAAAGACGCATCAGCCAACTCTTTCTCGCAGCGAAGTACATTTTAGAAGTTTTATTACAATTTTCGAACTTTTTTGTCTACATAGTAATATCTGAACCTTGTCTACCCTTTTCTCTTTCGTGAGAGTATTAATTTTCATTAACTTGTACCCTTTGGTACTTCTAGCCTACCATAGTTGGTAGTTTTCCCTCTCTTCTCTTTCCCTTACCATTGGGTAATCTCTGCTACCATCGATGGTAGGATTCTTCTCTATTTTGTAACTGAGTGATTGTGCGTTTCCATCTTTGCCCTTTCTGGCTATAATGGCAGATAAATCAAAATCAACCACTGGTTTTAAACAGTGCCAGGACTGCAGCAGAAAAATAACGAACTCTGATTGTCATGACAAATGTGTATATTGCTTGGGTGTTGCTCTTCTTGATCTAGAGAGCTCTAGCTGCCAGGGCTTTAGTAATAGAGCCCTGGTGGAGCGTGAACAATAAATTAATACTTAAAGGGCTTCTTAAGGCCCCTTTTGAGGAAGCATTGTCCAAGGCCGGCCAGTCTCTTCAGGCCTCTGGCATAAAATCTGCTCATTCGGTGCCATCTTCATCAGCACCGACATCTACAAATCATAAACACCCTTCAGCTGGTTCTTCTTCAGAGCTGAAATCTAAGGTTCTGAAAATTTCAGAATGGACTGAGTCCTCGGCACCGACCTCTACCTGGAGCCATAGACACTGACTACTTACCACGTCAGTACAGACATCTCCTGCGGCTCTGCAGCTCCTACCTTCTGCCCCAGTGCCAAAGATCAAATATTTCTTTACTCCCAGGACTAGATATTCTCTGTCAATCGACCTCTTTCTGGATCAACTTCCTAGCCCTTTTATACAGAGACCTGAATCTCCCTTGGGGTTGTCTGTTCGCTTCACCAGGGGGTCTTTCTGAAGTTGATATAGTGAGGTTGGCGGATCAGCTTCTGACAGCAAGGGGTCTTCCCCATCTTCTCAGCCCCCTCCTGGTGCAGGGGAATTCTCTCCCAGTACCCCCACATATACTCCTTCTCTGACCTCCTTCGCAGGCTTTAGAGCTGCTAACTCCAACCACACAGACTCCTATGGCCTCCGTGCAGATTACTTCCTTGTCTTCGGTTTGGGCATGACACTGATTCTCTTGGTGCCTTTGGAACTGATGGGTCACCGGGATTGGGTCTCCACCTTTGGGTCCAGAGGGTTTGAGTTGAATCCTGTCTTTTATTTGGAGCCAACCTTACTGCTTTGGGCTGCATCGGCTGCGGGTCCTTCCTTAGCTCCGGCTTTGCAGATGGGTCTCTCTAGGTGGGGTGTGACCCCAGTTCCAAGTTTGTCTCTGTTCTGGGCTTCCATCCGTCCTCGTGGGGGGGGGCTGCCTTTCAAGCTGTGGAGAGGGCTTTGGGCACTGCTTCTTCCCAGGTGGTTCCTGTGTTTCCGGAGTGTCATCCCTTGACCCCTGCTTACCTGGAGCTACCACCAACCTCCATACCCGGACAGCAAGCTCCAAGGATGCAAGACATACCGACAAAGGGTCACCCCTCTTCGGAGTCCTCTTCAGATATTCTTACTGAAGAGCCCCCTTGGAAGAAATTGTTTAAGAGGAAACACCTGGACTCTCCTGAAGAGTCAGTCACTACGGACACAGGTTTCGATGAGGGGGAGGGTTCTCCCGTTCACCCCCAGAAGACATCTCCTTTGGAGACATTCTGGAGATCCTTAAACAGAAGGGTGACTGGAAGCCCAAATACCCTACGTTTGAAGAGTCTGTGTATTTGCAAGCCTTTGGAGCTCACACATCTACTTCCTGGGTGACTACTCCCACTGACCATCTCATTAAATTGAGCTCTCAGCAGGCTTGGAAGGCCCCTGATTCGATAGAACTGATCCCACAGAGACCAGATAAAATACTTTCTGCTTCTGAGGATCATTACTACTGAGTGAAAGGATTAGCAGTACATGCCATGGTCGTGGCGGCTGCCACTAAAATGGAACTGGCTGAGGAAAGTTCCACTGTTCA
The DNA here is from genome assembly GCF_019279795.1 of Protopterus annectens. Classification (NCBI taxonomy): domain Eukaryota; kingdom Metazoa; phylum Chordata; order Ceratodontiformes; family Protopteridae; genus Protopterus; species Protopterus annectens. The sequence goes on along the minus strand of NC_056735.1, from coordinate 1,376,217,602 downwards.
TTCCCCTAACCAGGAGTCAAGGGTGATGGACAGATTTGGGAAGTGGGTTTATGCTTCATTGACCTTTACCATTAGGTCCTTGAACTTTTTTTGGTACATTTTACTAGGCTGCAGAGGGAGCTGGTCAAGAAGCTGTCTGATACCCTAGCAGTAGCTGAGGGGGTCCAAGAAAAAGTGGCCTCCCAGTTAGCTACTCTGGAGTCCCTCTCCAATTCGTCTATGAGGCTAACTTCACATGCAGCTTAAGGGACGACCAGGTCAGCAAGTTCAGGTGTTGCAATTCGACAACATACTTGGATGTGCCTGTGTGTTTGTGGAGCTATTGAAGTCTACCTTCATCAATGCTCCCTTTGATGGATCCTCTTTGTTCGGCCCCAAAGTTAAAGAACACCTGGATAGAAAGATCCTGTCTGCAGTGGGCATACATTTTTCTTCTCCCCAACGAGCCTATTCCAGGAATCAGAGGAGTGGGAAGATGTAGCTTGAGAAGTCCTAGAGGCCTTTCCAGGACAAGCGTGGTATGGACTCCCTTCGGGGCAGAGGGCGAAGTTCCAATGAAAGATCCAATCCTAGAGGTAAAGGTGGCTCACAGAATCAGGGTTCCAGGTAGTCCTTCTCTGGCCAACCCTATCAGTGCTCTTGAAAGGAGGCCCGATTGCTTACCTCTGAAGGCAGTCTGGGGAAGATTTTCTTTGCACCCAACAACCTGCTGACAAATAAATAACCACAGATGCCTGGGTGCTAAGAATTCTTTCCAGAGGTTACTTTATCCCCTTCATTCTTTATCCAAGAACTCTAACAAGGCTCCCCAATGTTCCACCTAGTCAGAGGGACCAAGCAGCCTTAGGAAGTACAAAAACTGCTAGAAAAAGTTATTCAAGAAGTCACACCAGACCAAATAAGATCCGGATTTTACCCAAGGTTCTTTTTAGTGCCAAAAAAGACAGGGGACTGGAGATCGATTCTGGATCTCAGTATTCTAAACAGATTTGTTCAACGGTCCAAATTCCGGACGGTCATGGTTCAGTCACTACGTCCCTTTCTAGAGGAAAATGATTGGATGTGCTCTATAGACCTTCAAAACACGTATTACCACATAAAAATGGACAATGCTGAAGAAGGTCCCTCTGCTTCTGGCGAGGAACCAGTCACTATCAGTTCAGGATGCTGTTCTTTGGTCTTACCGCAGCTGCAGGGTGTTCACCAAATGTATGGCAGCAGTAACAGCTCACTTGAGACTGCACAGACTTCTTGTGAATGAATCCATGATCTATTCTAACTCGCCCAATGAACCACATACTCATTGCAAGTCGCTGCAGAAAGGACCTGTCCTGGTGGAGGGAATCAGAACAAATTCTTATGGGCCACCCCTTTGTCTCCTCTCAACCCAAAGCCATAGTGACCACGGATGTCTCCCAGATGGGATAGGGTGGGCATTATCTGGCAAAGACGGTCCAAGACACTTGGTCCCCGATGGAGGCCCATCTGCATATCAACATTCTGGAGCTGAGGGTGGTGCTACTAGCGTTGCAGGCACTTCACTCTGCCTTACCTCAAGGAACGATTGCAGTTCATTCAGGCAACATGTCCATAGTGTGGTACATCAACAAGCAAGGGGGAACCAAATCCTATCCCCTGTGTTGAAGCCCTCAGAGTGTGACAATGGGCAGTTGCCTCCCAACTGCTTCCTGATAGCAACGCACATCCCGAGAGTTGTCAAACATGACAGCGGACAAACTAAGCAGATGCATTCTAATGCCTCACAAGTGGTTTCTCAATCCCAACATAGTGAAGAAGATCTTTCATCGCTGGGGCCAGCCTTCCTGCGACCTTTTTGCTTCACCCCAAAACAACAAGTGCAGAAGCTATTTTGCCTTAATCCCCCCTCAGGGGGGAGTCCCTGAGAGACTCTGTTCTCCCCGGTTGGCCCCCAGGTCTCCCATATACCTTTCTCCCTTTCCCTCTGATCCCTCTTTTCCTCAAGAAAGCAGCCAGGTTTGGAAGCAAAGTAATCCTCATTGCACCCTTCTGGCCTAACCATATTTGGTTTCCCTTCCTATGGCCTCATCTAGTTCACTGTCCATGGTTTTTGGACCCAGTTCCTGACCTTCTATCTCACCCTTAGGGACTGGTGCATGCCAGTCTTCAAAGTCTCAAGCGAACTGCTTTGTTCCTCCAGTTCCGTTAGTCACCAGGCATAATAATAATCCGTCCTCGGTATGAAAAATGTTGTTGGCTTCCCATAAAACATCATCCAGGAATCTCAATCTCAGTAAATGGAAGTGATTTTCAATCTGGGCTTGTGATAATGTCCTCGATCCCTTTTCAGCCCCAGTGGAAAAAGTTTTAGAATTTTTGGCCATTGTTTTTGGTAGGCAAGCTTCTGCAGCAGCCATCTCTAACTTTCATAATGGCTTTGGAGATCTACCCTTAATTTCTCACAGACTTTTTGTAAGGTCTTCCTCAAGGGAACTATCCATTTAAAGATCCTCCATCACCATGGGACCTGACTGTTTTAAAGTCACTAGTAGTCCCCCCCCCCCCCCCCCCGATCCAGCAGCTACTTGTGACTTGGTTTCTCTCTTGGAAAACGTTTTTACTTATAGCTATCACATCTGCAAGTTGAGTTTGCGAATTGCAAGCTGTATGTTCAAAGCCCCCCTTACTTAATTTTCCATCAGGAGAAATCCATCCTTTCTTCTGATGGTGATCTCTGAGTCCAACATTAATCAGGCTCTTGACTTACCTGTATTCTTTCCATATTTTTCTAATAAAGGTAAATATTGCTTATAGCTGTTAGATGTTCACAGTCAGTTTTGTTTCTGTCTCAATGGAACTAAAGAGTTTAGGAGATCAGAACCATTATTTGTCTCCTTCTCTGGCGCAGCCTTGGGGAAATCTATGTTTATGGTTACCTTGTCAAAATGGTTAAGAGAGTTTAGATTCTTTTGTTATAAATGAAAGAAATGCAGCTTCCATTGCTGGTGAAGTCCCATTCCACTAGATCTATGGCTACCTCAGCTGTCTTCCATTCTAAAGCTTCCATAGGTTCATAGGTAGGTACTAGGCTATTGGCCCTATGGCCTATATAAGCCAAGCCAAAAAAGGACCCTGGCTTTCGCCATCCAAGAAAATTATTTTCCTGTGCCACTGTCGAGCAGAGCCACAGAAGTGATCCCCGGGGTGAATTTTTTATTTCCCATCCAGTTATCAAGATTTTTCTTGAAGAGTGCTAATGAGGAGCTTTGTTTGATATAGATAGGTAGTTGTTCCAGAGTATGGGGAGTCTCTGGGACAGGAATCTATCCCTCCAGCATGTTCTGTTTATTGTGGTGACCAGGTTTAGGTCCCTAGAGCATGTAGCTTGGAGGGATTGGGATTTCTTTAACTGGAGCATGTCCAACAGCTCTGGGTTTGACATAGCTTTGTATGTTAGGCAGAGATTGCCTCTGAGTAGACGATATGCGACGGAGTAAAGCTGGAGTTTTTTGAGACAGTCTGTGTAGGGCATCTATTTGAGGCCGGTAATCATCTTTGTGTGGTAGTTCTATGGCCTTTCCAGTTGTTGTAGGTGTCTTGTGACGTACATACCAAAAGGGGCGTTGTACTCTATAATGGGTCTAATTGAGTGACGAGTAGAGGGGAACAATGACCTCTTTTTTTTTTTTTTTTTCCTGGATGAGATACCTTTTGTGATGAGGGTGTGCTACATAGAAGGATTTCCTGACTACTGTGGCAGTGATCATCAAAGGAGAGACTACTGTCCACCTGTGTCCCAAGGTCTCTTATCACACTATCGGTGTTAAGTAGACCACCGCCTATGTGGTAGTTCATGGGTACAGAATGTTTACCAAAGGGGATGACAATGTACTTTTTGGCACTGAGCTTGAGGTCATGGCTTTGACACCAGGCATCTGTCTCAGTGAGGCCCTTTTGTAGGATGCCCACATCGTTAGGTGTTTCGATTATGGCTCCTAGTTTGCAGTCATCTGTGAACTTTGTTAGCCAAAGACCTTCTATATTAGCCTGTACTTCATAAAAGTAGATCCCAAATGGGAGAGGACCCAGGATGAACCCTGTGTACTCCACTTGTCACTGATCAGAAGTCGGATTAGGAGTTTGTTACTTTCACAGTGTGGGTTCTATCAGTGAGCCAGTTGGTAACCCATCTTGTGACATAGGGATTTATACCTAGTTTAGTGAGTTTGTCTATAATTCCAGAGTGGGGGATGGTGTCGAAAGCCATGAGATCTAGACAGGCTGTGTGAACCACTTTACCCTTGTCTACAGCTTTGGTGACTGCTTCAAAGAAGTCTGTCAGGTTTATGAGACATGATCTGCCTTTTACAAACCCAGACTGGGTAGGGTCCAGAGTTTGGAGATTACCAATGTCTTTGTTTATAAGTTCCATAATGATACGTTCCATGGCCTTGCAGACCAGGCTCATCAGGCTAATAGGGCAGTAGTTCCCGGGGTCCATGGTGGCTCCCCCTTTGTGGAGTGGGATAACAGTCGCTGTGCGCCATTCAGTGGACACAAAACCTGAGGTGAGGCTATGATTGAACATGGTACTTGGGTGGGGTGCCAGTTCGTTCTGTAGTTCATGTAGAACGCAGCCTGGGATGTTGTCAGGTCCCATGGATGCTGTGTTCTTGTCTTTGGAGAATGTGGTTTTTACCTGTGCAGCCATGATTACAGGAACTTTGCATTCTTCCGGTATAGAGATGGGTCCTTTAGGGGATGAGAGTGGGGGTAAAGTTAGCACTGAACCTATTTGCCAGGATGTTGGCAATATCAGTTTGTTCTGTATATTTAGTGCAGTTGTGCTGTAATTCCGAGCAGATCTGAGTATTGCCATTGAGATGCTTGACATAGCTATAGAATTGTTTGTGGTTGTCCTTAGAATCAGTAGCAATTTTGTTTTCGTAACTAGCTTTGGAGGTTTTTATGAGGGATCTCGGCTTCTTACTGAGGCTGACCAGGGAGTTCCCTCAATCATGGGATTTTACTCTGTTACAAAAAAAAAAAAAAAAAAAAAAGTTTCTTTCTTCTGTTGTAGAGTTTGTTTATGGCAGGGGACCACCAAATTGGCTTAATTTTTTTTGGAGAGTAGCATTTTGGTTCTTTTAGGGATAGCACAATCCATGCATTCGTCTAAGTGCTTATAAAGTGCATTTGTGTAGGATTCAGCAGTTGTACCTCTGTTGTCCGCCTGCATGGGTGTCGCAAAGTTTGCCACTTCTGTCTTAAGTGTGAAGTTGGCTTTGGAGAAATTTTTTACGGTAGTTTCCCTAGTGGGGGACGGGATGTGGATGTCTAGGGTGATTAGCTTGTGGTTGGATCTGACCAACGAGGAATTGACCTTTGGTGTGGAACACCGATCACCCATGTTGGTAATGACCAGGTCTAGGATATTGCTGCCCCTGGTGGGGGTGTGGATAAGTTGATCCAAGGCATTGGAATTTATGAACTCCAGAAAACATTGAGCAAAAGAGTTGGAATAGGAGTAGTTTTCCCAGTTAATGGTGGGGTAGTTGAAATTGCCCATTATTAGGGTGTTGGGTTGTACCCTAATATTTTCCAGTGTATCAAGAAATGAGGAGTGGCAATACTGGGGCATGGTGGGAGATCTGTAGCAAGCTACAATTTGGATTGCGGTTTTGCCCAGAGTTAGTTGCGCTTGGATAATCTCGGATGCATTATGCTGAGCAACTAGCGTGGAGGTGTGGATATCCTTAATGAATATGGACACACCTCCGCCTTTAGTGTTTCAGTCCAGGTTAGGTGGCTGAAAGGTGTGGTATGAATTGTAGCCTGGTAATGCAGGTGTACTCTCTGGAGGCTTGAACTAGGTGTCTGACACTGCACAGATATCTATGTTCTCCATTTTAAGGAGTGCCTCGAGTGAGTGCATTTTGAGGTTTAGACTTCTAGCATTGAGTAGCAATACCCTCAGATTTTGCTTGCTTGTACCTGTTATGGTGGTGAATTTGTCATGAGTGAAATATGCGTAACAGCAATATTAGCTACTTCGCATACATTTATTACTCATTAAAAATTGGATCTGATCTCCAGGGGAAGAGTTGCCTTCGGTTCTATGGTTCTCAGGAATATCCTTCCATAAGGCCACTCAGGAAAGAAGCTGGGGACTCTGTCCCATCAGTCAATAATTGATAAAGATTGACAACATCAGATAAAGAAGTTATGTCTTGCCATAACGTTCCATCTGTGTTGTCGATCTTCATTTCTTCTTGGCGCCCCACCCTCCTTCCCCTCCTGTGGATTCCTGGTGGAGATGTCTGTTGCTATGGGTCTACTGTTAGGACACTCCTTGGACATGGCTTCCATTTTTGGAATTAGTTTCCTTCCGTTGTTCTATATTTCTGCAAACTCTATCTGAGGTAATGTAGAGGGGACATTATAGGTAGACCATTAGCGCGAGAGTTTTTTTTTGACTGGCGTGAGCTATATAACTGCTGGATCAGTTCCAAGGATTGGAACCTTAACCCATGAGTCAAGAATAGATGAAGATCGACAACACAGATGGAACATTATGGTAGACATAACTTCTTTTTTCAACCTACCTGTGTTTTTAATTTTCTGCATTCATATCACGGGGAGTATATGTTGCACTATCTAGATGTCCACATACAGCTACTTTTGTACTCGGAGAAAATCAAATATTTTGGAAAACCTGTTGTATTTGCTGGTAACAAACTGGGTCAAAATGTGTCCAAGATCACGGAGTGGTTGACTGACTGCATTGTTTTCTGCTGTAACAGGTATTACAAAACAAAAGTAAGCAGAACCAAAGGGTATTCCTCAAAGGTGTTGGCTACATCTTCAGCCTCTTTTAAGAGTTTGTAAGTTGATAATTGCCCTGCAATGAGTTTGCCTTTTCTGCATACTTTTGCAGGCCACTATAATCTATTTGATCCAAAGGTTTGGTCTGACCTTTGGATCTGTAATCATTGCAGGTATTCTTTGTCACCCAAGAAGAGAAACTCTGCACTGTATCCTGTTGAAGTGGATAAACTGGATCGTGTAAAATAAGAAAAATATGTTTACTTGCCACAATAAAATTTTCATGGTTCATATTAGTCCACTCATACCCTTTCACTTTCCACCTAAGGTGTTACAAGTGGAGATTGTGAAGGAATGGCTGTTAGATCTGTTCTTGGTACAGAAAAGTTAGTCTCTGATGGCAAACTCAGTATAGAAAGAGGTAGTTGTGGTGTGTTATGTGAGCATTGGAAGGCGTTTTAGCTTTGAGAAGAGTAGTAGGCTTTGAATGACCAGTGCCTGGTGTTAACAGTCCTGTTGAAGTGCGCACACATGGATTATAAAGATTTAATGTTATGGTTTGCATGTGTATTTCTTTGTACACCAAGTATTTCCTTGTTTTACAGTACTGTTAAATGTTATGTTGCTACTGTGTACTGTGTGAAAATTATATTGCAACAACTATATTATTTTTACCTTGTGGTCGAGGATGAAAGGATCCTTGGTCCAGCCTACCTACTCTGTTAATGGATAATACACATGGCAAATTCATTAGAAGTGCATTTCAAGGTCAACAGCCCTAGACAGCATTACTTTATAGTGAGCCACAGTAATCTGGAAAGCAGTAAGTCCAGTAAATCCCTATGTGCATGTTAAACATATACACAATATATTTTTTTTGTACATAGCTTTGGGTGTGTGTGTGTGTGTGTGTGTGTGTGTGTGTGTGTGTAATATACACACACACACACACACACACACACACATATACATGCATACGCACATGTAATTCACTATAGGCAATATGCAGAAACTCCGCAGTAAGTCCCTAATATAGATATGATAAAACGTTGTGTCATGGCTGTGTTCTTTCCAACAGGGCAGTGAGGGACATAATTACAAGACCAATGTCATAGTAAGGTAACTGCAGAGGCATTCGCATTCCATGTGTATGTTTTTTTGCTTTTATGTAAACTTGCATCCGCACACATAGACAGATTCACTCTTGTGGCATATACAGCAAACAGTTTGGAAGATGGCATATACACCAAACAGTTTGGAAGATCAGTAAGTTATCTATAGCAGCACATCTTAGGTAAGCCATGCAGACTCTGCGCAAAAGGCACCCAGCAAAGAAGCAAACTGGAGAAATTAAGTGTTGTGTGGCAGCCAACTGAAAGTGCTACAGATCATAAATTATAGTTGCAAAATAAGTGGTCATATCATAAAATGCTTCATAAAATTACGTCAGAGGGATCTCTGTCTTTAGCAGAAATTGCCATCCAGCTCTCCTTTTTTTTCCATTAAGCTGCTGTATTCTTTTAGTTGGCCGTCAAAGAAACAAAAATTGTTGTAAACACAATACAGTCAGAAAGCATTACCTAATATCAAAACCAAATCTGCTATTAAATATCTGTGATAAAAGCAAACAGAAGGACGTACTGCATGATTAAAAGTTACTGGTAACACAAAAGCACTGTTAATTTTTATTTATTAAGCCTTTCATTTTTAGCAAGGCTTTTTTGTAGTACTTTTTAGCTAGAGAATATGGAAGAATCTTGCATTGCAACAGTAACAGCTAATATTGTTAATATCCATTTATTAACCAGGAAGGCCCACTGGACACAGTCCTTTTTCAGTGGCAACGTGAAAGCAGTGTCTGGTTAAGTGACTTGCTCAAGGTCACACAATAGGCAAATTAGGACTGAAGGAATTAAACTCTGTACCTCAGAAGTACAGCTCACAGCCTTAACACTTTGTACCTACTGCCAGTATAGTTCATGAAGCCTGGTACAAGCATTGGCTACCAGCTACAGCAGAATCCAAGTGTCAGAAAACATACTCCAGTATTCTTCATGCCACCCTCTATAACTTTTGAAGTTTAAAATAATTTTTGAAGCAACACTTCATGCTGCTGTCCACCCCCACCGCCCTTGCTGCTTAGCATGAAGACAGCAAATGAAGAAAGCTTAGGTATCTTAAAAGCTGTAAACTGTATTTAATAATATTGCATTTATACACATACACACACACACACTTTGGTGAACTGACCCTCACAAAAAAAAAAAAAAAAGTGTGTGTATGTGTGTGTGCTCGCGCATGCATTTGTATGTGTTTATATGGGTCTGTTTCAGTAGACCGAACATTCACTTACCCGACATGTTCTTCATCTCACATTGCTGCAGTCCTTACACTCGGGTAGTCCGCTGTCCTCGGTCGGCCCGAATATCAAAGTGTAAGGCTGACGTCGGTCAAGGCGCATTTGACTGACATCAGGACGTCAGGGTACAAATGCGCATGACCGACGTCATATCCCCAGTCTTTTTTGCCGCATGGTCCGATGCAGAAGCAGCGTTGCACGTGCCGGTTGGCGTTCTGAAATTGTTCGATTTCGGAGTTTCAGACCGAGTCAAAGTTGGCTAAGTACCCCGTTGGGGAATATTTTGGTTTTTTCTTGCCTCAGTGGTTTACCGGATGTCAGAAAAAGTGAATAATTGTATTTCTTGTGGGAAACAGATACCGCATAGAGACTACCATACTTTGTGTATTCCTTGTTTAGGGCCTGAGCACGACGTTGTTGGGTGTCGCTCTTGTGCTAGATTCAATAAGCGCACTTAAGAGAAGATTAGATTGTGCCAGGTTAGTCTTCGGGAAGCGGTGCAATTATAAAATGCCGTCGGATGCTCCGACGCCCGCTTCTTCGAAGAAGCGCAAGGACAAAGCAGTTAAACCTAGGCTAGAGGAACCGTCAGTACCGGACGCCGGTTCTTTAGAGGTGTCGGTGGAGCCGGTGGTTCCACCGGAGGTTTCTTTGGGATCCCAGGGAGAGACTCTGTTATTGCAGGATGTGGCCTCTCAGGAGGCAGGCCTGGCTGATGGGGCTTCTCAGGTTACTATACTCCCCTCCCTGCCTAGGGTGGTTAGGCCCTCTCCTTCTGTTTCCAAGGGCTCTCCCAGGGGCAGGCCAGGTTTAACTTCAGTTGGTGTTACCCCTAGCTCTTCAGGAACTGTGCCCAAGAAGCATATGCTTAAAATGGCAGAAGATTTGATTACTTTGATTAGGGGTTCTATGCCCCCTCCTGATAAGAGACCTAGGGTGGAGCCTGAGCTAGGGAGTTTTGAGCAGGCTTCAGATATTTCAGAGTCTTCGGCTGAAGACTTGCAGGAGTACTCTCCTTATTATGATTCTGATGTGGATGATTCTACTCCTTCTGCTTCTCCTCCTGAGGATTTTTCTTTTTCAGAAACTCTTCATTCCATGGGGGAGCATTTTAAGTGGGAAGGTCAGGACTTCTCTGATTCCAGGAAAAGGCTTAGGGAATTTTTGTTTTTACCCCAGCATAGGCCTTTGGCTATACCTCCTGTTTTGGATGTAGTGGAAGATGTTTTTACAGAGGCTTCTCTTAATCCTGATTCTTTGCCTCCTGCTCCTGTTAAACCGGATAGGTATTACAGGGTGCCTGAAGCTCATAAGTATCTTTTTAAGAGTCCTAGGGCAGACCCAGAAACTGTTAGCCAGGGGACTAAAGGTGTTAAGGCTTCTGTTGTAAAGAATCCGGTTCCTGCAGACAAAGAGGCCAGGGCCTTGGATAGATGGGGAAAGAAAGTTTATACTTCTTCCACTCTTGCTATGAGGGCTTTGAATTGCCAGTTTCACATGTTGAAATACCAAAACTATCTCCTTTCACAATTGAAGTCTAAGGTTGATGCTCTGGCAGAAGGTATTGATTGTAAAGAGTTGCAAGATTTAGTACATGTTTCTGAACAGGTGGGTAAGCATTCTTTGCAATGTGGTTTTGATGCTGTACAGGCCTCGTCTAGGGTGGCTGCCACTGGGTCAGTTCTTCGCAGGCACGCCTGGCTGAGGGATAAAATTTATCTGAACATGTTAAAACAAGGATTTTAGATGCTCCTTTACAATCTGACGTGTTGTTTGGTCCTCCTGTTGAGGCAGTTTTAAAGAAAATGGAAGACAAGGCTAAGTCTATGCAGACTGTTAAAGATTTTTTTGCAGGTCCAGCCTCCAAAGTTTAGTAGAAATTGGCCTACTAAGGGGTGGACGTATCCTTCTTATGATTCCCAGTCTAGGGGTAGATCTAGACGTGGTAGGGGTAGAGCTCAGGGCTCTTTCAGGCCTAGAACAGGAGTTCTCCTGCACAGTCTTCGGTGAGGGCAGGGGTCAGTCCTTTCGTAAACAGACCCAATGACCTACCTTTTCAGCTGCCAGAGCCTTCTCGTCTGGCAGCACCTTTGGGAGGAAGGTTGGCACTTTTCAAAGAAAATTGGAGTTTAATTACCCAAGACAGATGGGTATTGGATATCATACACCACAGTTACAGGTTTTATTTCCATACCTTTTCCCCTTTCAAAGGCATGCCAGACGTTCCTCCTCAACAAAGAATAGAGGCTCACAAGCAAGTTTCTCTGTTACTCCAAATAGGGGCCATACAGCCGGTCCCTATGCCAGAAGTGGGCCTAGGATTTTATTCTCGCCTGTTCCTAGTACCAAAGAAGGGGAACACGTGGAGACCAATTTTGGATTTATCTACCCTCAACACTTATCTGGACATTCCCAAGTTCAAAATGTTGACGTTACAGCAGCTTTTACCTCTGCTGGGCAAAGATCATTGGATGGTAACTTTGGATCTCAAGGAGGCTTACCTTCATGTTCCTATCAGACTAAGTTGCAGGAAGTATCTGCGTTTTCGAGCTGGGACTTCTCACTATCAGTTCTCTGCATTGCCCTTTGGCTTATCTACTGCCCAGAGTGTTCACGAAGGTTCTGGCTCCAGTGATAGCTTTCTTCAGGCTAAAAGGAATACAGATCTATCCTTATTTGGACGACTGCCTGATTCTAGCTCAAGGAAGGGAAGAGCTTCTTCATCATTTGGAATATGTGATAGCAGTGCTAAGATGCCTGGGGTATTCTGTGAACGAAATAAAGTCCAGTCTAGTACCCTCTCAGGACATGTGCTTTCTGGGTGTGAGACTGAATACAGCATCCCAGATGGCCTTTTTAACCCCGGACAAACAAAAGAGTCTATCCCTTTACTTCCATCAGCTATCTCATCAGTCCGGGCAGACTGCAAGGACAGTCCTTCAAGCCTTAGGGTTCATGGCATCTTGTATTCTGGTGCTTCCCAATGCCAAACTGCATATGAGGAAGCTGCAATGGTATCTCAAAATGTATGGACACAGCACTGCCAGGATCTAGACACTGTCATTCAAATAATACCTTGCATTCAAAAGGAATTTTTGTGGTGGGCTCAGGAATGTCACCTAAACAAGGGACTCTCTGTGACCCGCCAGAGGCGAGTCAGATTTTAACGACAGATGCCTCAGACAAAGCTTGGGAGCTCATCTAAATGGAAAGTGGATACAAGACAAGTGGCCTGCCAGACTACAACATCTACATATCAACCTGAAGGAGATGTTAGCAGTCCAATTTGCATTAATAGCTTTCAAGGATTTACTTCTTCCAGGGCAGGTGTTGATTCTAACAGACAACACAACTGTCATGTGGTACATCAACAAGCAAGGGGAACATTCTTATCCTCTATGCAGGCAAGCAATGATTTTGTGGGAGACTGCTCTCAGTTTACAGCTCAATCTTCAGGCAAGGTTTCTGCCAGGAGCACAGAACTCCTTAGCAGATGTGTTGAGCAGGCAATTATGGATCCCCACGAGTGGAAATTGGATCCTCATGTATTTCAGAAATTGACAGTGTCATGGGGAACTCCAGACATAGATCTGTTCGCTTCTCCACTAAACCATCAGCTGCCAAAGTTTTGCACTAAAAGGTTTCATCCCACAGCTTGGAAAGTGGATGCTCTTTCTTTCAATTGGAGCAATCTTCATGTGTATGCCTTTCCACCTCTGCCTCTCCTCCCAAAGGTACTTCTAAAGGTCAGACAGGACAAGCCAAGGATGATTTTAATAGCTCCAGATTGGCCTCGACAGCACTGGTACCCATTACTGAGAAGTCTGGTACGGAAGCTTCCATGGCCTTTGCCTTCGATTCCACACCTGTTGTCACAGGAGGACAGCCATTTGCTGAATGTCAAACTTCACTCTCTTCACCTAACAGCCTGGCATATTCTGTTTTGAACCATAGAGGGTCTCAACTTCCACAACAAGTTTTGAATGTGATTTTGGAAGCTAGAAGGCCTAGTACAAGGAAAGTGTACGCAGATAAATGGAAGATATTTTTATTTTGGAGTGCAGCAAAAGGATTTGATGTTTCTGAGCCTAATTTGAGTGTGGCTCTTCAATATCTTACTGAGTTACTGGACAAAGGTTTGTCTTTCTCTTCTATTAAGGTTCATGCTGCAGCAATTTCGGCTCACTATGATTGTGACCCACCATTGTTTTCTCATCCTTTGTTCAAGCAATTTCTTAGAGGGGCAAAGAATATAAGACCCCCACGAAGAGCTCCTACTCCTGCTTGGGATCTCAATTTTGTGTTGGAGAAACTCACTCTACAACCTTTTGAGCCTGCAGCTACTTCTGAGTTGAAATATTTATCATGGAAGACTGCTTTTTTGTTGGCAATTACCTCTGCAAGAAGGGTTTCTGAATTGCAGGCCCTTATGGCGGTTGAGCCTTTCTTAATTTTCCATAAGGATAGGGTATCTTTACGTGCTAATCCTTCCTTTATGCCTAAAGTGGTTTCTAGTGTGGCTTTAAACCAAATTATTCATTTGCCTACTTTTTATGCAAATCCCCAAAATAAAGGGGAAAAGATTTTGCACACTTTAGATGTACACAGGCAGTTGCGATATTATTTGGACAGAACTAAAGGGTTCAGGCAGTCTCAGCAGTTATTTGTTTCTTTTGCTTTGAGTTCTCAGGGCAAGCCTGTGTCAAAACAAACTATTTCTAAGTGGATTGGGTTTTGCATTGCTTTCTGTTATTCCCATCATGGCAAGGAGATTCCAGCCGGGATTAGGCCTCATTCCACTAGAGCTACTGCCACTTCGACAGCTTTTTTGAGGGGGTGGCAACCAAGGATATTTTGGAGGCAGCTACTTGGAGTTCAGTGCATACTTTCTCTAGGCATTATCACCTGCCACTTTACTCTAAATCCAGGGCTGGTTTTGCCACTGCTGTTTTGCAGGGCATTTTGGCAGCTCCTGCTTCCTTATAGTTTGGCCATCCTCCCATACCTCTGCTTTGGGATTCTACCCAAGTGTAAGGACTGCAGCAATGTGAGATGAAGAACATAGTACAGTTTTGTACCTACCATAAATGTAGATGTTCAAGATCCACATTGCTGCAGTCCAATTTACCCTCCCTCCTTCCCCTCTGTAGTTAGAGGTGGTTGTGTGGGTTGAGTGGTACTTATTGTGTATATAGTGTATATTTTGTACATATATTTAGGGCAAGGGTGCTTGGATGTTTGTTTGCTGTCTTTTGGTTTTGACCTTTATTTTTAGGGTCTTCTGACATCTGGGGCAAGAAAAGACTGAGGATATGATGTCGGTCATGCGCATTTGTACCCTGACGTCCTGATGTCAGTCAAATGCGCCTTGACCGACGTCAGCCTTATACTTTGATATTCGGGCCGACCGAGGACAGCGGACTACCCGAGTGTAAGGACTGCAGCAATGTGGATCTTCGAACATCTACATTTATGGTAGGTACAAAACTGTACTTTTCATATTGCCGAGATGAAAAAGCCGACAACCTTATAACGCCGACATTCCGGAACACTGACTTTCCACTCCAGGTAAGCGCTTGGCCAACCTGAAAAAAAAAATAAAAAGTAAAACTGAAGCAGATTAAACCCACCCATGTGGGGGGCTTCACCCCCCCCCAACTAAATATACCAACTCCGAAATCACACTACTGCAGGGATAAGGGGTATAACTATAAATATGTCCTGTTATCATGTTGCAGTATTCGTCACAATAGGGAGGTTGCTGTCTGCAGCACGGGACATCCGGCCAGTATACCAAAGTCTGTGGAACAGGGGGGTACGTGTGACATCTCCTGTCAGGGCCATAAACTGACGTAGGCTATAAAAGTAACATCTGCACATACACCCATCAGAATTCTTCTGCCGGCGTGAACGTCTGACTCCTGTTCCCCTGTTCGGGAAGCAGATCGACCGCTACAAACAAACGCTACAGATAAGTACCCTGTTAGGTTTTCCTTTTGTTTTTTTTTTTTTTGCTAGTTTCTCAGACATACATGTCCACTAGAAAGGGGAAGTGTGCTTGTGGGAGACAAATTCCTCACAAGGACACGCACGAAAAATGTGTTTTCTGTTTAGGCGAGGCCCATGACCATACGTCCTGCCCCATTTGTAAATCTTTTGTTCCCAAGACTCTCCGCAGCTGTCTGGCCGCGTTGAAACTGTACCTAGAAAACCAAAGGCTCTGGCATCTTGCGCTTTGTATGGAGGGTGGGGTAGGCATATCTGATGAGCTGCTGTGGAAGAAAGCCAAGAAAATCGGTCCGGGTTCCCACACTGTGCCTCAGTTGTCTAGAGAGATTCTTGAGGCAGATGAAATCCTAGGATCCCTTCAGACCTCCGTTTCCAAACCAGGCCCAGGAACCTCTGTGGAAGCTGGGATGGTGGAAGCAGTGAGTACGTCCACTGAGGTCAGTCAGTCATCAGATCCTGATGGTGGAGGGGAATCGTGGCTCATACATTTGGAAGGGCCTACTCCTTCCATACCATCCACACAGATGTTGGCTCCTAGACATAGTTAGCCTTCTGCCCCTTTAAAGAGGAAACAAAAACTTAAACATTCTGAGCCTCAACCTGTTCCTGGATGTGAAGTTTTTTTCCCCAGAGTCTTTTAAGGCATTCCAGGCCTTACAGACCCAACAACCACCAGCTGCTGCTCCTTCAGTGCACCCTCTAGCGGTATCAGAGGAAGAGTACTCCTCTTCTGAGGAATCACTGACCTACTGTTCACAGATTGATTCCCCTAAGGATTATATCACCCCATAGGAAGATGATCCTATCACCCCTGAGTCTCCTGGAGAAGAATTCACTTTTGTGGACACTATCTCCCTCATGAGGGAACATTTTAAATGGCAGGCCTCTGATGTATCTGACACGAAGAAAAGGTACTTTGACCTGCTGCAAATGGAACACCCATCCCCTTCTGCTGTACCTCCCTTGCTTACCTACCATCGAAGATGCCTTCATGGCTGCTTCACAGGTCCCCGATTCCCAATCCCCAGCCTCTAAACGTCCTGACCATTTTTTACAAGGTGCCTCATGACGCTCCATTCCTATTCAAAAACCCTCCTGCAGACCCAGCAGTTATTGCAGTGTCTGCCGATGAATCTTCCAGACAGTTACCCTCTGCTGCTCTTCATCCTACTGATAGACAGCAAATTCATGGACAGACTATATACTTCCTCCACCCTGACTATAAGAGCTCTCAATTACCAAACCCACATGGCTTGGTATGTCCTGGACACCCTTTCCAAATCTACGACCTTCCTCTCTGAGGTTCCTGCTTCACCAATAAAAACCCAACTGAACACCCTACTTTCCACAGCATCTCAGGTGACTAGGCACTCCAAGTGCAGCAATGATGCTGTGGAAGTCCTCAAACTCTGCTGCCTCAGGTTCAGTGCTGAGGAGATATTCCTGGGTGAGACTTCAGCCACTACCTATGGATGTGCAAACTAAACTGCTTTCATGCTCCCCTGGACAATAAAGCCCTTTCTGGACAAGCTTAAGCAGAACTTGTTAAATCCTTTCAAGAAAAGAGAAAAGAACTACAAAACATGAAGCATTTATTTGTGTCCCCGTCCCCAGATATCACAGAAATTATCCACAAAGAACTTCCTTTGTCAGGAGATAGTCCTCCCACTTAGCACCACAGGCAAAGGGACATAAGCAAGCTAGACAAAGCTAAGCTCCTATGTTTCCTTCCACTCCATCGTCCACCCTCTGTCAGTCAGTCTGACCAAGCCAGACCTCCTCCACTATGATTTTCAACCTCTAAACTACAACACCCCCCTATCCCTTTGCCTCACTCTTTCCCTACCCTCCTGGTGGAAAATCACATCAGAAAGCTGGGTCTTCTCCATCATTCAGAGAGGGTACTTCATGATTTGTTGGATGTTGCCCCCCTTCCAGGGGATTCCTCAACCTTCATCAAACCGGACTTAGCTTTTTCCCACCATCATTCAACAATTGCTATGTTGGGGCACCATACAGAGGGTACCTACTCCACAAAGAAACAAAGGATTTTACTCCAGAATGTTTCTGATACCAGAAAAGATGGTCTCTGGAGACCAATTCTGGATTTATCTTTTCTAAACCTGTTTCTCAAGGTACCCACTTTCAAAATGATTACCTTACCTTTGCTCCTACCACTTATACCAACACAAGCCTTCATGATGGCTCTGGATTTGAAGGACGCCTACCTTCACATTCCAGTACACACAGATTACAGGAAATTCCTACGGTTTCCAGTAGATTCCTTGCATTTTCAATTCTGTGCATTGCCTTTTAAACTCTCCACTGCTCCTCGAGTGTTCACAAAGTGCCTCACACCTTTTATTGCCCATTGCAGAACTCTAGGTATTCAAATATACCCATATATATAGAGTTGGGCGGGTGGCCTAGTGGTTAAGGTGTTTGCCTTACAAACACAAGGTGCAGGGTTCGAGTCTCACAAGGGATAATTGGCTAGGCTTAAAATGGCTTGCAAGGGCAATTAGCCTAGTATTAATCTATGAACCTCTATCTAGACGACCTGTTAATTCTTCATCAGGACCATCAAACCTTCCTCCACCACCTACAACAGGTGATCACCACCCTGACTCAAGTTAGGATTCACTGTAAACAAGGAACAGTCTCACCGAGACCCACTCAAGGCCTGGTCCCAGGATAAGGATAGACAACACAAAGGCCTTCATTCCAGCCCAAAGGATCATGGACTTCACCCTTTACTTCAACAAACCAGTCACCCTCACTTCCTTGTCAACATGAGTATTCCTAAGAATATTAGGCCACATGGCATCTCTGATGCCTATGCTGCCCCTGACAAGACTCCACATGAGAAAAATCCAGTGGATTCTGAAGAATTCATGGAGCCAACGCTCTCGTCCCCTGGAAACCCCCCTCCCGTGTCTGAAGAGGGAACTACAGAGGTGGATTTGTGCTATCAGTCTCAACCAGGGAAACCCCTTACAGGTACCTGCCCTCCTACAACAAATCCCTACAGACGTCTCAGACAGGGGGTGGGGAGCAGTGCTATTGCACAACCAAAAGCAATTCACTGTGCAGGGAAAAGGGTCCACAGTAAGACAGAGACCATATCAACATCAAGGAAATGAGGGCACTTCTAGCCCTACAAACCTTCAAACCAGCCCTATATCCAGGAACTCTGACAGTGATCACAGACAATATGACTGTCCTTTGGTACATAAACACAGGGGAACCAGATCTTACCCTCTTTGCAACCTAGCCACTCTGACCTGGACCCTAGCATCATCACTACATATTCATCTACTAGCAGTGTATATCCCCTCCACAGAGAATATTATGGCAGATGCTCTCAGCAGAATTTCAGCACCTGTCACGAATGGATGCTTCACAGAGAGGTATTCATAAAACGTATCCACAGGTGGGGTATTCCGCAAGCAGATCTGTTTGCCTCCTCCCAAAACAAACAAATGCCTCAGTTTTGCACAAGGGAACCACATCTCCAAGCATGGAAAGTGGACCCTTTCTCTTTCTTGGGTGGGAATGTACCTCTATGCCTTCTCTTCCTTCACTCTAATTCAGAAGGTCCTCCTGAAAATTCAGAGGGACAAACCAAAAATCCTGCTGTTGACCCCCTTTTGGCCAAGACAGCATTGATTTCCCCACTACCTTTTAGCTAAGGGCAATCATCTCAGGTTACCCCACCGCTTAGACCTACTCGCACAGGACAGGGGATTCCCTAGTCCACCATCAGGTGACCAATCTCAGATTGACCTTATGGGTGATAGGGTTCTAATCCACTTCAGACACCAGTACTCAGAGGATGTACTCGATGTTCTGCGGGAGGCCAGAAAACCTAGTACCAGGAGAAATTGTGTCAGAATGGAAAAGATTCCCCAGGTGGTGTCAAAAGAAAAAAATGGTCCCACTAAACATTCCTATATCCATGGTCCTTTCTTACTTTTGTGAGCTCCTTCATTCAGGTCTAACGTATTCTTCAGTTAAGGTCCATTTGTCTGCCATTTGTGCGTGTCTGCCTTTGATCCCCCCCCCCCCCTTCAGCATCAAGATTGGAGGTCAAGCTATTCCTGAAAGGGGTGCTTCATATCAGACCTCCTTGGAAATTTGTACCTCCACCTTGGGATGTAAATTTTGTACTTGAAAAACGAATCTTGCCACCTTTTGAACTAGCACACTCAGCATCCCTGAAACTATGCACATAGAAAACAGTCATGCTAGTGGCCCTAACATCCGCCAGGAGGGTATCTGAAAATTCAGGCCCTGATGGAGACCCCTCCTTACCTCATTTTCCATAGGGACAGAGTCTCTCTAAGGACGAATTCTTCCTTCATGCCCAAAGTGGTTAATGAGCTCTCTCTCAATCAGACCATTAACCTGTTTCCTATCACCAACCTCAGAATTCCTCAGAAAGAAAACTCCATTCATTAGATGTCCACATACAACTTGGGTACTACTTAGATAAATGCAAACCTATTAGAAAATCTGACCAGCTTTTCATTTCCTTCCACCCTAGGGCTCTAGGGAAACTAGTCACCAAACAGACCATCTCTTTATGGATCTCTAAGACCATTTGCTCATGCTATTCTAATCACAGGAAGAGCATATCTGGCAAGGTTAAAGCTTACTCCACTAGAGCAGCTGCCTCCTCTGCTGCCTTTTATTAACGGGGTAGATTATGCCTCCATCCTAGAAGCAGCTACCTGGGCTTCAGTTTCATACCTTTCCTAAACACTACAAACTAGATTTAGCGTTGAGGGCCAGATCAGGTTTTGCCAGCTCTATCTTACAAGGCCTTATCGACCAGGGAGCTCATGCCTCCTCCCAGGCTCATACCTAAAAGCTTTGGTACTCTCCCTATTGTGATGAATACTGAAACATGACAACAGAAGGACATAGAACAGTTGTGTAAGAACTTGCCATAACCTTAGATGTTCATCGTGTTACACTGCTGCAGTCATTACACTTGGGTTATCCTGCCATCAGGCAGACCCGCAGTCGGCCAGAGTTCCAAAGTCTTGGTCCGGCGTCTGTTGCTGTTGCTTCTTTCCTGACGTCAGTGCGCCAGGGGTATATAAGATGCATCCGACGCCATTTTCTTCAGTCTTTCTTGCCGCACGCTGCCCGAAACAAAAGCAGTTCGCAAGTGCCGGTCGGCCGACTCCTGAGATTTTCGAAGTCTAATTTCAGATCCGAAGTCTTCAATAAAGCGAAGTACCCTGTTGGGGAAACTTTTTTTTTCTTGCCTCAGACCGATGTCAAAAAAAGTTAATAATTGTATTTCTTGTGGGAAGCAAATACCTCATAAGGACTTCCACTCTTACTGTATTCCATGCCTAGGCCCAACGTCACTAAATGTCCTTCAAGGATGCATCTGCAGTCCTAACATATGGGTTGTCCTGCCTCAGGCAGCCCCTCGGTCGGCCGGATTCCAAAGTCTGGGTCTGGCCTTGGCTGATGTCGCACTTCACCCGACGTCATAGCTGCTGTTTATTGGGTATAAAGGCATCAGCCGACGCCATTTTCCCCAGTCTTTCTTGCCGCGCGGTGCCCGAAGCAGAAGCTGTTCGCAAATGCCGGTCGGTCAGATCCAGAGATTTCTACTACACGAAGACTTCTAAAAAAGCTAAGTACCCCGTTGGGGACTCTTTCTTGCCTCAGCCGATGTCAGACAAAGTAAATAATTGTTTAACTTGTGGGAAACAAATACCTCGTAAGGATTTCCACTCTTACTGCCTTCCTTGCTTAGGCCCAGACCACGACGTATCAGCTTGTCTAGCCTGTGCTTCCTTCAACCGACGGACACCTAGACGTCGGTCGGAGTTTACAGAGGAGTTTTTTGGTCCCGCTTTTGCATACAAAATGCCGTCGGAGACTCCGACTACTCAATTAGCGAAAAAGCGCAAGGAAAAGGACCGACATTCGCGGCCCGCGATTTCGGCTGAAACTACGGTTAGGCCAACCGCGAATGTCTCGGTTTCTGCTGAAACCGAGCCCCCGGTTCTTCCTTCGGCCGAAAGCATGCTTCCGATAGCCGAGGCCTCACAGAGCATGGCTGAATCTGCTGCTGAATTTACTGCTACAGAAGCAGGCACCCAGGATTTATCAGACACTATTCCTTTAGACATAACTACCCCTGCACGTGGGGCTGCTAGACCCCCTGCTTCCATGTCTATCAAGGCTTTTGCCAGGGCTAAGGCAGCTAAATCTTCTAAGGCCTTGCCTGCCAAAACTCCTTCACATAGGCCTACTTCTAGTTCCCAAATACTCAGCCTGGCTGAGGATCTCATTTCTTTGATCAGAGGATCCCAACCTCACCCAGACAGGGCCTCTCAGCCCCCTCCAGACAAGAGGCCTAGGACTGAACCACCGGAACCTGTCTCTACAGATTATTCATCGGAATACTCAGACCTTTCAGACCCTCACGAAGGCCCATATTCTCCTTATGAGGATTCTGATGCAGAAGACTCCATTCCTTCTGCTTCTCCTCCTGAAGAATTTTCCTTTGGGGAAACCTTGCATGCTATGAGGGAACACTTCCAATGGCAGGGCCAGGATTTTTCAGATTCAAGGAAAAGGCTAAGGACTTTTTTACACTTACCACAGCATAGGCCTTTAGCCATTCCGCCAGTACTAACAGTTGTTGATGATGCATATAATGATGCCTGCACTGCTCCTGATTCTCTTCCTCCGGCCCTTGCCAAGCCAGACAGATATTACAGGGTACCGGACACACACTACCATTTGTATAAGGCTCCTGTTGCAGACCCTGAAACCATTTCACAGGGCCCTAAAGGTGTGGCAGCTGCCTCTGCCAAAAACCCTCTTCCCTCTGAAAGGGAATCTAGAGCATTAGAGAGATGGGGTAAAAAGGTTTATACTTCTGCTACTCTTTCGGCCAGGGCCTTGAACTGTCAATTTCACATGATTCAGTACCAGGAATTTTTGTTAGACCAGCTAAGTAAAAAACTGTCTTCTCCTGAACCTTTAGACCGCAAGTCCCTTCAGGATTTGGTACATAACTCTCAGCAGGTCAGTAACCATTTCTTAAAATGTGGCTATGATGCACTGGAGGCTTCTGTTAGATCAGCTGTGACTGGAACAGTGATTCGAAGGCATGCCTGGTTAAAAGAACAATCCTTACCAGACCATGTTAAGTCAAAACTCCTAGATGCTCCCATGGAGAAACAAAGTTTGTTTGGCTCCCCTGCACAGAAGGTTCTAAAAAAGGTGGAAGTAAAAGCAAAATCTGTCCAAACAGTCAAGGATTTCTTACAGGTCCAACCTCCGAGGTTTAGCAGAAATTGGCCTTCGAAGAATTGGTCCTTTCCAGACAACTCCAGAGCGCAGAGAGGCAGAAATAGACGCCCAAGAGGCAGAGGTCAATCTAGGGGTGCCTACAGGGGACGTCAGTGGCAACCTACCAACCAGAGAAGTACTGCCACGGAATCAACTACAACCACTTCCACAGGGCAGACACAATGACTTGGCTCTAGTTCCGCCTACCAGGGAACAACTGGAAGCACCCTTGGCGGAAAACTAGCCTTATTCTCCGACAACTGGCATTACATTACAGGAGACAAATGGACTTTACAAACAATAGACAAGGGCTACAGGTTTCACTTCCATACTCTACCAAAAGAGAGGAATGCCAAACCTACCACCAAGCCAAAAACAGGCGGCTCTAAGACAAATCAACAACTTACTAAGGATGAGAACTATAGAAGAGGTGCCACCTATGGAACAAGGCCAAGGATTTTACTCCAGGCTTTTCCTTGTACCAAGAAAAGAAAATCAATGGAGACCTATTCTAGATTTGTCCGCACTGAACACATACCTCATTGTTCCAAAAGTCAAAATGCTGACCCTCCAGCAACTTCTTCCCATGCTGGGCAAGGAGTCTTGGCTGGTGACTCTAGATCTCAAGGAGGCATACCTGCACGTCCCTATACGACCAGATTGCAGAAGACACCTCAGATTTCTTGCAGGATCAGAGCATTATCAATTCTCAGCATTGCCTTTTGGCTTATCTACTGCGCCCAGAGTATTCACGAAATGCCTGGCATCAGTAATTGCTCATTGCAGACTTCAGGGAATACAGATTTACCCATACCTGGACGACTGCCTAATACAAGCGGACAACAAGGCAAAGTTAACAAAAGATTTGGAAAATGTCATACAACTGTTGCAAGCCTTGGGGTACACAGTCAACATGCAAAAGTCAAGACTAGTACCATCCCAAAGGATAACATTCTTGGGTGCAGAATTAGACACATCAACTCCGATGGCTTTTCTCACAGAGGAAAAACAAAAGCAACTACCAGTCTACTTCATGACATTAACAATACAAACTCAGCTTACTGCAAGGAAAGTCCTGCAAGCCCTGGGCTACATGGCATCCTGCATAATATTGGTTCCGCATGCCAGGCTGCATATGAGAAAGCTACAATGGTATCTAAGGAATGTATGGTCTCAACACAAGCACAGTCTAGAAGCCCAGATTCCAATAATTCCATGCCTGAAGCAAGAATTCCTGTGGTGGGCTCAGGCCTGTCAGTTGAACAGAGGCTTGCCTTTCCACAAACCACATCCAAGCCAGACCATCACCACGGACGCCTCAGACCTAGGATGGGGGGCACACATGGTGGACAAGTGTATACAAGGCCTATGGACCCAAGACCAGCTGAATCTACACATAAATCTAAAGGAGATGCTGGCAGTGAAACATGCGATCCAGGCATTCAGACCACTCCTTCAACAGGGTCATCTGCTGATGACGGACAATACCACAGTCATGTGGTACATCAACAAACAGGGAGGTACACATTCATATCCTCTATGCCGGATGGCAATGGACCTGTGGAATGTGGCCCTGAACCTCAACATTCAACTTCAAGCCAGATTTGTACCAGGAAAAGAAAATTCTCTAGCAGACACCTTAAGCAGAACTACCATGGATGCTCACGAATGGATGCTGCATCCAGATATCTTCAAAGCCATAACAAAGAAATGGGGATTACCACAGATAGACCTGTTTGCCTCCCCACACAATCACCAATTGAAGAAATTCTGCACAAGAGCATACCACCCACTTGCTTGGAGGGTGGACTCCCTTTCCTTCAGCTGGAAAAACCTGACAGCATATGCATTTCCACCTCTTCCCTTGATGTACAAAGTTATACTGAAGATCAGAGAGGATCAGCCAAGGGTAATTCTGATAGCTCCAGACCGGCCGAGGCAACATTGGTACCCGCTACTGAGAAGCATGTCTCGGACACACGCATGGCATCTACCTCTGTCCCTTACTACTAACACAGGACAACTACAAGATCCTACATCCAAACTTGAAAACACTGCAGCTAGCTGCTTGGAATATTGCATAAAACAAAATAACCCAGGTTTATCTCAGAGGGTTAAGGACATTATCCTGGAGGCACGCAGACCCTCCACAAGGAAGACGTATTCAGCCAAGTGGAAAAGATACCTCATTTGGAGTGCAGCAAAGGGAGAAAATGTCTCATTGGCAAACATAGCACACATCCTGGAATATTTAGCAGAGCTGTTCCACAATGGCCTGTCTTACTCCTCCATTAAGATTCATGCATCAGCAATTTCAGCAGAATACAACATGGATCCTCCTGTCTTCTCTCATCCTCTACTCGGGCAGTTCTTGAGAGGAATCAAAAATGTAAAGCCTCCAAGGAAACCACCTTTACCTACATGGGATCTCAACTTTGTGCTGGAAAAGTTAACACTTCCCCTTTTGAACCAGCAGCAACAGCAGAATTACAATTCTTGTCTTGGAAAACTGCTTTCCTGCTAGCAATTACTTCAGCAAGAAGGGTATCTGAGTTACAGGCATTAATGGCAGTACAACCCTTCCTTATATTCCATCAGGACAGAGTCTCTCTGAGAACTAACCCTACCTTTATGCCAAAAGTGGTCTCCAGAGTATCATTGAACCAAGCGATTCATTTACCTACATTCTTCCCCAACCCACAGAACAGGGGGGAAAGACTGCTACATACCTTGGATGTGCACAGACAATTACGCTACTATCTGGACAGAACTAAGACCAGCAGAAAAACTGACCAGCTTCTGGTAGCATATGCAACAGGAATGCAAGGAAAAGCAATTTCAAAACAGACAATCTCAAAATGGATAGGAAATTGCATTCGATTTTGCTACTCTTTTCATGGAAAGATAACTCCTGCTAATATCAGACCTCATTCCACAAGAGCTACAGCCACCACTACAGCTTTCCTACGAGGAGTGGCTACCAAAGACATTTTAGAAGCTGCTACTTGGAGCTCCGTGCATACATTTGCCAAGCATTACAATCTTCCCTTATACTCTAGATCCCGAGCAGGTTTTGCAACTGCTGTGTTGCAGGGGATCTTAACTACACCATCTTTATCTTCGTGCCTCCTCCCCCAGTTTGGCTATGGTATTCTACCCATATGTTAGGACTGCAGATGCATCCTTGAAGGACATAGTACAGTTTTGTACCTACCATAAATGTAGATGTCCGATAGGTATGCATCTGCAGTCAGGATTACCCACCCTCCTTCCCCTCGGTGGTGTTCCTAGGGTATTTACCCCCCTTTTAGCTAGCTGGGGGAATCTATTATGGTGTATTTGTTTGTATATATGTATATATGTATATATATATATATATATATATATATATATATATATATATATATATATTTTATATTGTTTGCTCTCTACTGTTTGGAATTATTTGCATTTATCCAAATTTAGCCTTACTAGAGGGCACCTGGCATCTGGGGCAAGAAACACTGAGGAAAATGGCGTCGGCTGATGCCTTTATACCCAATAAACAGCAGCTATGACGTCGGGTGAAGTGCGACATCAGCCGAGGCCAGACCCAGACTTTGGAATCCGGCCGACCGAGGGGCTGCCTGAGGCAGGACAACCCATATGTTAGGACTGCAGATGCATACCTATCGGACATCTACATTTATGGTAGGTACAAAACTGTACTTTGTCGGTTTTGTGCCACATTTAACAAATGCACTATAAAACGACGTTTTGATTTTGCTTTGCACTACTTTGGCCGAAGGTTCAATTATACAATGCCATCGGAACAGCCGACGACAGCAATTCATAAAAAAACGCAAGGACAAGGATAAAGACAGGCATCTGAGGTCCAAAACCGACAACGAAGCCTCTTCTAGGCCAGTTGCCGGTTCTCAGTGAGGCACTTTCGCAGTCCCTGACACCCGCTACCTCAGAGCCACAGGCCGCCTCTGACCCCCACGTGGAGACAACTAGGTCTTTGGAAACTCAATTTATTGGGCCTACGGAAACTAATCCCTCAGATGGGTCCGGAGCTGCTGAGCAGGCATCGGCTTCTGAGGGTGTTTTCAGACCTTCACAACTTACCATTAAAGCAACAGCCAAGACAAAAACACCATTAAAGACAAAGAATCAAGTACAGCATTCTCCTGGACAGTCCTCCATGCCTAAGAAACAGATGCTCAGAATGGCCGAATACCTCATTACTCTAATCAAGGGTTCCCATCCCCCTCCTGAGAAAAGGCCTAGGCAGGATACAGACTATGATTCCTCTGATCAGGTTTCCCTTTCCTCTGATTCCTCTTCAGACCAGGGATACTCTCTACCCCCCTATGAGGACTCTGATGCTGAAGAATCTATCCCTTCAGCCTCTCTTCCTGAGGATTACTCTTTTGGGGAAACTTTACATACCATGAGGGAGCATTTCCATTGGGAAAGTCAGGATTATTCAGAATCCAAGATAAGGCTCAGGGACTTCCTTTTATTGCCTCAGCACAGGCCCCTTGCTATTCCGCCTGTGTTAGATATTGTGGATGATGTGTTCTCTGAATCCAGCTTCTCTCCTGATTCTTTGCCCCCTGCACCAGTCAAACCAGATAGGTACTATAGAGTCCCTGACTCTCTCAAGTTTCTTTATAAAAACCCTTCTGCTGATCCAGAAACCATTTCTCAGGGTCCCAAAGGGGTTAAGGCTTCCATTGCAAAAAATCCAGTCCCCTCTGACAGAGATTCTAGAGGATTGGATAGATAGGGGAAGAAAGTTTACACTTCTGCAACTTTAGCAATAAGAGTTTTAAATTGCCAGTTTCACATGCTTAAGTACCAACAATATTTAATGGCTCAGTTAAAACAGAAAATGCTTACAAGCTCAGAAGCTTCTGACTATAAAGAAATGCAGGATTTATTGCATGCAGTTGAACAGGTGGGAAAACATACTTTGCAATGTGGTTTTGATTCTTTAAAGGCCTCTTGTAGAGCCGCAGTTACAGGTTATGTGATTCGAAGACATGCTTGGTTAAAAGAACAGAGTTTACCTGATCATGTTAAGGCAAAATTATTGGATGCTCCTTTACAGCATGATACATTGTTTGGTGTTAAGGTAGAAGAGGTGTTAAAGAAAATGGAGGATAAAGCTTAAGGCAAAATTATTGGATGCTCCATTACAGCATGATACATTGTTTGGTGTTAAGGCAGAAGAGGTGTTAAAGAAAATGGAGGATAAAGCTAAATCTATGCAAACAGTCAAAGATTTCTTACAGGTACAGCCACCTCGATTTAGCAGAAATTGGCCTACAAAGAATTGGTCCTTCCCACTGTCAGACAGGCCACAGAGAGGCAGATACAGACGCCCAAGAGGCAGATCTCAACCCCAAGGCTCTAACAGACGACAGTGGGGTACCTCAACCCCAAAAGGAGGTGAGGACAAATCTCAACAATACAGGAAACAGTCCCAATGACTTCCCCCTTCGTACGCCAAGCACTTCCCTTTTGGCAGCACCCTTAGGGGGAAAACTAGTACGCCAAGCACTTCCCTTTTGGCAGCACCCTTAGGGGGAAAACTAGCACTTTTCTTATCAAAATTGGCAAACAATCACCCAAGACAAATGGGTTCTGAATATTGTGTCTCAAGGTTACAGGTTCCACTTTCACACTTTACCAAGGCTAAAAGGAATGCCGAACCTGCCACAAAATCAGTGGGCAGAGGCTCAAAAACAAATATCAGCCATCATGGACATGAGAGCTATTCAGAAAGTACCACAGCAGGAACAAGGACAAGGATTTTACTCAAGACTCTGCCTGGAGACCCATACTAGACTGTTCAACTCTAAATACTTACCTGGATGTTCCGAAATTCAAAATGTTGACACTACAGCAGCTTCTTCCCATGCTCGGCAAGAAGGCTTGGCTTGTTACTCTGGACCTCAGAGGCATACCTGCATGTCCCTATCAGACAAAATTGCAGAAGATACCTCATATTCAAAGCTGGTACAATGCACTACCAATTCTCTGCACTGCCCTTTGGCTTATCTACTGCGCCCGGGGTCTTTACAAAGTGCCTGGCACCAGTAATTGCATTTTGCAGACAAAAAGGAATTCAGATATATCCATACCTGGACGACTGCCTCATTCAAGCAGAGACAAAGGGCATTCTTCTAAAGCATCTGGTGTTTGTAAAAAAGTTGCTAATTTCTCTAGGGTACACAGTAAACGAAAATAAGTCAAAACTAGTGCCCTCACAACAGATAATATTCCTGGGTGCCAGCTTAAATACAACGGCCCAGATGGCTTATCTCACGCCAGACAAACAAGGACAACTGACTCAATATTTTCAACTACTGGCAAAAAAGTCCCATCTCCCTGCAAGAAAAATTCTGCAGGCCCTGGGATTCATGGCATCCTGCATACTACTAATTCCATATGCCAGACTGCATATGAGGAAATTACAATTGTACCTAAAAAGTGCTTGGACTCAGCACTCTCACAGTTCAGAAGCAGTAATACCAATAATTCCCTGCCTACAGCAGGAGGTTCAATGGTGGGCACAGGCATGTCACCTCAACAAGGGTCAGCCTTTCACTCTACCCGCAGCCAGGCAGACACTAACAACAGATGCTTTGGACTACGCCTGGGGGAGCACACATGGCAGGAAAATGTATTCAGGGCAAGAGGACCACAGACCAAATGCATCTTCACATCAATCAAAAAGAGATGTTGGCTGTTCAAAATGCCCTAACAGCTTTCAAGGACCTTCTGCATCCAGGACATTTATTATTAAAGACAGACAACACCACAGTAATGTGGTACATAAACAAGCAAGGGGGCACTCATTCTTATCCCCTGTGCAGGAAAGCCATGACCTTGTAGAACACAGCTCTAACTTATCAAGTTCATCTGCAAGCGCAATTTCTGCCAGGACAGAAAAAATACTCTGGCAGACGATCTAAGCAGAAATATCATGGACCCTCACGAATGGAAACCGAATCCACAAATCTTCAGCATGATAACGCAAAAATGGGGATGGCCAGACATAGATCTTTTTGCCTCCCCACTGAATTGCCAACTACAAAAATTCTGCACAAGGAATTATCACACCCAAGCATGGAAAGTGGATGCTCTCTCGTTCAGCTGGAAAAGCCTAAAAGTTTATGCCTTTACACCACTGCCTCTCCTTTCAAAGGTACTCCTAAAAGCCAGACAAGAAAAACCACAGATGATCCTGATTGCTCCAGACTGGCCACGCCAGCACTGGTACCCAATCTTAAAGAACTTAGCTCAAGGTCCACCATGGATTTTGCCTCAAATTTCACACCTTCTGACTCAACAAAACAATCAGATCCTGCACGGTCAGCTCAAATCCCTAAAACTGGCTGCATGGCAGTTTCATTAGTCAAACAGGCAACACCTCTCTGTAAAGCTGTTATGGATGTCATTTTGGAGGCCAGGAGGCCTAGCACCAGGAAATCGTACTCAGAAAAATGGAAGAGATTCTGCACCTGGAACCAGGCTCAAAGCCTTGACCCTCTTGTCCCAGACATTCCTCAGATTTTACAATACTTAACTGAGATGCTGGACAAAGGCCTATCCTTCTCATCAATTAAGATTCACGCCTCTGCCATTTTAGCACATTACAACATGGATCCTCCTTTATTTTGTCATCCCTTGCTAAAGCAGTACCTCGGAGGGGCTAAAAATATAAAACCGCCCCGGAGAGCACCAACACCAACTTGGGACCTCAATTTTGTTTTGGAAAAACTGACCCTGCCACCTTTTGAGCCAGCCAATACAGCCGATCTAAAATTTTTATCATGGAAAACAGCTCTGCTCCTGGCAGTAACTTCAGCACGAAGAGTCTCAGAGCTACAGGCATTAATGGCAGTGGAACCTTTTATAATTTTTCATCAGGACAGGGTTTCTTTAAGGACGAACCCTACCTTTATGCCAAAGGTGGTATCTAGTGTGGCTCTTAACCAAACCATCCATTTGCCAACTTTTTATCCAAACCCCAGAATAAAGGGGAGAAACTTCTGCACTCTTTGGATATACACAGGCAGCTACGCTTCTACTTGGACAAAACAAAAGCTTTCAGGAAAACTGAGCAACTGTTTGTAGCATATGCTGCAGGATCACAGGGCAAGGCTATCTCAAAGCAGACTATCTCCAAATGGATAGGACACTGTATTCATTACTGCTAGACACAGCATGGGAAATCTGTCCCTAATAACATTAGGCCAAATTCTACCAGAGCAACAGCCACTTCAACAGCCTTTCTCAGAGGAGTACCAACCAAGGACAGTTTGGAGGCTGCAACTTGGAGTTCAGTGCACACCTTTACCAAGCATTACCACTTGCCTCTTTATTCTAAATCCAGAGCAGGATTTGCCACTGCAGTTCTGCAGGGCCTCATAGCCAATCCTAACTCTTTATAGACCAGCCACCCAACCTCAGCTTTGGGATTATACCCAAGTGTAATGACTGCAGCAGTGTAACACTATGAACGTAGTACGGTATTGTACCTACCATAAATGTAGATGTTAGAGTGTTCACACTGCTGCAGTCCAGGTTACCCTCCTTCCATCCCCTCTGTCCTAGCTGGACTTATCTATACCTTTCTATCCTATACAACCTTTGTGGTGTATTTGCTTGTAACTGAAGGTATTGTTTTTATTTTATATATATGTTTTATTAGCAATATGTATTGCCTACCTACTTGGGGGCACCTGACATCTGGGGCAAGAAAAACTGAAGAAAATGGCGTCGGATGCATCTTTTATACCCCTGGCGCACTGACGTCGGGGAAGAAGCAACAGCAACTGACGCCGGACCAAGACTTTAAAACTCTGGCCGACTGCGGGACCGCCTGATGGCAGGATAACCCAAGTGTAATGACTGCAGCAGTGTGAACACTCAAATCTACATTTATGGTAGATACAAAACTGTACTATGTTCTCTTCCATGTTGCAGTATTCGGACCCACCCTTCCTTACCCCCCTCTTGCATCACCTTCGTTAGCTGCCTTTTCTGGCTAACTACCTGTGAGAACACAAACCTACAGCTATTTATCCCCAGCAGCAGACACAGGTGGTAAAATACCTTATAGTCTGGCCCTCATGTCAGTCTGAAGGGACTTCCTTTTGTAGCTCATATTTCACCTTCAGGGGTACCGCTGTATGCAGGAGTTCATTATGATGGGGGTACATGCAGATGTCACTTTTATAGCCTATGTCAGTTTATGGCCCTGACAGGAAATGTCCCACATACTCCCCTGCTCCAAACATTTTGGTATACTGGCTGGATGTTCAGTGCTGCAGGCAGTAACCTCCCTATTATGATGCAACATGGAAGAGAAGGGCATTTAAGGTTATGGTAAGTTATTACACAACTGTTTTGTGTGTGTGTGTGTGTGTGTGTGTGTGTGTGTGTGTGTGTGTGTGTGTGTGTGTGTGTGTGTAATATATATATGTATATCTATATATATTATATATAGAGAGAGATGTAAAGATATATATAGAACTATGTAAACCTGCTTTTGCTTATTTTAACTGCCATCACTGTAGCAGAATGCAGCTTTTTATTTTCTTAACTGTAGTCAGATATTATGGACAAGGGCTGTACTGTGGAAAAATGCATACAGCGTTTATCCATACTACATCTCACAGGCTTGCAGATGTGGCCTGCTGTGGTGAGGAGTTTTAGACAAGTTCTCCTCTGGAAGTTACTATTGACTACCGATATGGTTGAGTGCAGTTGCTATGGATGTGCTAGTCCTAATATTGGGGGGAGGGGGGATTTCAGTGCCAGTATAGTCCATGGTTTCTGGATGCCTTCAGAAAGGCAGACAAGATAAGCACTGGTTACTACTTAAGTTTTTTTTTTTCTCTCAGAAATATATCTAGATGATATTTAGCAGCTGACACAAAAGCTTCTTTGAATACTTTGCTGGACAGTATAAGATGGATGTGATATCCAGGTCTCTGACTTCCTTAGGGGCCACAGTCGTGTTAATGCATTAACCACCATGGAATACAGCTTCAGACATTGTCTTATTGGTTTGAAGAAGTGTGCATCTGATTGTTTCTGATCTGTTTAACCATAGAGATAAAACTGAATGATTGTGGGCCATCAGTTTCAACTTCTTGCTTTTCTACCCCTGGCCCTTGAACGTGATCTAGGAGATACAGTTGTGTTCCTTTTGAACATTTATGCATGATATTACTTGTAACTTTTTATGCACTTCTTAAATATGCTGCTTGAGAGAGATTTGGAAATAATTAGAATGCAGAGCATTAAGGGTAAGGGAGAAGGGTTAAAGCTTCAAAATCGTACAGATACTGAGCTGCCATTTACTGATGAAATTAGTGCTGCTGATTTATAGACAGTCTTTTTAATGATCATGGTCCATCTTCTTCAAAATGCATAACTTTGTTTCAGTGTTGGCAGTTTAAAGGACAAATGTGCCTTAAGCACAGTATTTCTTCTCCTTCAGATGCCTTTGATTCCATATAAAAACGATCCGTTCACTCCACTTTGTTAAAAAAAAAAAAAAAAAAAAAAAAGGCATCCTCTTTTCTTGTGTGGTATTTCTAGTGTAGACTGTTTCCTTACTGCACACCTTGTGGGTTCTGAAAGAAATCTCTGGTTACTTTTTAGAATTTGCCTCCCTTGCCCTTGCATCACTTTGCCTAACTCGTGAACGTTTCTTGTTGAGAAAAGCACACACAGCAAGGCATCTGTAACTTTTGCTATTTGCACTTCTTTGATCAAGCTTTTTCAGGCAGTAAGTATTGTCATTTATAGCTAATTTTTTCCTGCTCTGGGGACATAAAATCTGCTCAGCCTTTGCTTAGTTCTTGATGTTATTTATACCTCTGAAATTATGTAAACATGTAGGAATAAGTGCAGACTAGGGCAGTGACGCCTGTCATAAGTTACGACCAAGTGGACAAAAACATTTTTTTAATTATTTTTATGAAAAATCCTGTATCAGTTGATGTTAAATTAGTTACTGCGTAATGCTGTTTGTGGGAGTACCACATGTGTCTTTCACTGTGTATTTTACTGGGCATATTTCAAGGGATACTCAGGAATCATAAATGCATCCTTTAATTTATTGCACCAGAAATAAGCATTTGGAACAAGATGATAAGAAAAAAGTCAGCGAAACCAAAACGCAAACTCGCTGCCACTCGCAACAATGTTATCAACAGCAGAATTACACAATTCCAACACCACGTATAATATAAAGCCAAATTTAATATCAAAAGTTGAGCGCTTTCACCCGCACAAAGCGAGCTTCATCAGAACAAATTAATACAACAACTAAACGACATTTAAATAACCTTTCTTGGCGCCAAAAATGTCTTAAAGCTATAGGCAATGAATATTTACATTGACACATGTGAAATACATTTAAAATGTGTGTTATGTCTAAAAGTTTTCTTGTAAAATACACTAGTAGTTCATATTATATCTACCAAAACAATCCATGTAAGTTGATTATTTCATGAACATTGTTAACACTATATATAAAAACTCTCGTGTTATAAATGCATTACCTGTCTAACTCCAAAATGGGTTTGACAGTTATAAATTCATTTAATCCTGGTGGAGTCATGGCATCAGTTAGTAGTTGCCACCATAACTCTCTATATGCTAAAAAATTCCTAATGTTGCCACCTCTAGGTTCATAGGTTCATAGGTTTATACTAGGCTAACTGCCCTAGGGCATTTATAAGCCTAGCCCAAAGTTATGTGGCTTACGCCGCCCCTTATGTTAGAAATACTGTGCCCATTAGTTTGTTGTGCCTCTGTCCAGTAGTGACACAGAGATGATTCCCGGGGTAAACCTACGATCTCCCATCCACCGGTCAAGATTTCTCTTGAACAGAGCCAGCGAGGTGCTCTGCCTCACATGGACCGGGATTTTATTCCACAGCATGGGGAGTCTCTGGGTGATAAATCTATCCCTCCAGCACGTCCTATTTATATCCGTGCTAAGGTTTAAGTCTCTTGCTCTAGTGGTTTTGGTGGATTTGGATTTTTTGAGGTGGAGCATGTCCATTAATTCCGGGTTGGTCATGGCCTTGTATGTCAGGCACAGGTCACCTCTTTGCAGACGGTATGCAACTGAATAGAGTTGGAGTTTCTTCAGTCTGGCAGCATATGACAGGTTTTGGAGTCCCTTTATCCTTTTGGTGAGGAACTTTTGGGGTCTCTCCAATTGCTGCAGGTGTCGGGTGAGATACATCCCGAATGGGGCATTGTACTCTATCATTGGTCTGATAAGTGAAGAGTACAGGGGAACAATGACCTCACTTGATATGGATGTGAATCCCTTCATGATCAGGTGGGCAATGTAGAAGGTCTTTCGACCCACTTTAGCAACGTGAGCGTCAAACGAGAGGCCACCGTCAACCTGGGTCCCCAGGTCCCTGATAACCTCTTCTGTGCTTAGTGGGTTGCCACCTATATGGTAGCTTGGGGTTACCTTGTTTTTCCCGAAGGGTATGACTATACACTTTTTTGCGTTTAACTTCAGGCCATGGCTCTGGCACCAGCTATCCGTTTCCGTGAGACCCCTCTGAAGGATGTCTGTGTCCAATGTACTATCCACTATGGCACCCAGTTTGCAGTCATCCGCAAACTTTGTCAGCCATAGTCCTCCTATGTTTGCCTGTACTTCTGAGAAGTAGATGCCGAACAATAGGGGGTCAAGGACTGAGCCCTGTGGGACTCCACTTGTAACCGGCTTGGAGTCTGACATGGCTCCAGCAACTCTAACCCTGTGGGTTCTGTCCTTTAGCCAGTTTGCAACCCATCTTGTGACATATGGGTTTACATTTAAGCTGGTAAGTTTCTCTATAATACCAGTGGGGTATTGTGTAAAGCTTTGCAAGGTCAAGGTAGGCTGTATGGACTGCCTTTCCCTCATCAATGGCCTTGGTGACTGTTTCGAAGAAGTCGACCAAGTTCAAAAGGCAAGATCTGCCCTTGACAAAGCCAAACTGGGTTGGGTCCAAGGTCTGCAAGTCCCCTATGTCCTTGTTTATGAGTTCCATTATGATCCTCTCCATAGCTTTGCAGACCAGGCTTGTTAAGCTTATGGGGCGGTAATTACTAGGGTCCGTAGAGGCACCGCCTTTGTGGAGTGGGACCACAGTTGCCGTATGCCACTCCTTGGGCACATATCCTGTGGTGAGGCTAAGATTAAACAGCTGCCTTATGTGCGGGTTTAGTTCTTCATTGAGTTCATGTAGCACACAGCCGGGGACCCCATCCGGTCCCATTGATGCTGTGTTTTTAGCTTTAGAGAGCAGCTTTCACCTGCGCATTTGAGATGTCTGGGAGGCTACTCTCAGTTGGGATAGTTATCTCTCATTTTGGGGAGGGGGGGTGAAGTTTGCGCTGAACCTGTCTGCCAGTATGTTGGCAATGTCTGTGGGTTCAGTGATTTTTGTATAATTTTGGACTAATTCTGAGCATATCTGGGAGTTTCCACCCAGGTTTCTGACATAGCTGAAGAAGGCCTTATGATTGTCTTTTGAATCAATGGCAATTTTTCTCTCAAAGTTGGCCTTGGATGATTTTATGAGGGATCGTAGTTTCTTGCTAGTGCTGATCAAAGATGCCTTCCCTTTTTGGGATTTTGCTCTATCATGTAATAGCTTTCTCCTCTTATTGTAAAGTTTGTTTATGGCTGGGGTCCACCAGACTGGACGTTTGCCCTTGGTGGAAAGAGTCTTGGTTTTATTTGGGATTGCCTGATCCATGCAGTCCTGAAGGTGTTCATAGAAGGCATTTGTAAGGGCTTCCGCAGCTTGGGTTGTGGTTTCCATTGGCTCGGGGGCCTTGAAGGATACCACACCTGTCTTGAGTAGTGTGAAGTTTGCTTTAGAGAAGTTCTTCAGTGTGGTCTTTTTTGTTTGGGGTGGGGGCGGGATGTGGATTTTTAGTGAGATTAGTTTATGATCTGATCTCACCAATGAGGGATATACTTCCGGTGTGGAGCATTTTTGTCCCCATGTTCGTGATGA
>NC_056735.1:1376168547-1376173547 GCF_019279795.1 Protopterus annectens | reverse complement strand
ACAGAACCATAACTGAAGCCTCTATCCCCTTTGTCTGGAAAATATCCCATGTCATACCACTCTTTAAAGGTGGCAGCTCCATTGAACTGTCAAATTATAGACCAATAGCTATCCTTTCCCCTCTGGCTAAAATTATGGAAAAGTGTATCCATAAACAGCTCTTACACTACCTTATTCAAAATAATCTTTTGGCCAACTCCCAGCATGGATTTAGACCACAGCACAGTACCATCTCAGCCCTCCTCTCCTTTTCTAATGTCATAAATTCCAACTGTAACAACAACCAACTGTCTTCTGCCATGGGCAGTCGATCTTTCCAAGGCCTTTGACATGTTTAACCACCAGCTACTCTTAGTTACCCTAAATAAAATATCCCTAAATATCCATGCTATACAATGGATGTTATGTGATCCTATCTCGCCTACATTCTGTACTGATGGGGTTCGGAGCCGATCCTCGGCTCCGACTCGGCACGCTATACTATAGAGCGAAGTCTCTAATTGGCTGAGCTATTCTATATCCCAGGATGCACCACCACTACTTCCCCAGATCTCGTTTGCCGCTTCATAACAATAGACGTGGTCTCGACTTGGCTGGGCTAAGTACTATTTACTGACTGATTTTCTGTCAGAAAATTTCTAATTTTTCACCCAAAAGCTGTTTTAACAGCTATTTGTCGTTTCTCAGTGGTTTTTTGTGTAAGTTTGTGTAGATTTTGTTAGCGCTAGGTTCCCGCCTTATTTAGTGAGGGGTTTCCTCACGCTCTACTTCTAGTGTGTCATACCCTGTGTTACTTAACTTTTGTGTAGTAAATTTTATATTTTTCTAGCGTCAAGGTCCCGTTTTAGTTAGAGGGGCCTTGCCCTCGCGCTCTGCTAGAGCTGTGTTGTAGTTCTACCTGTGGGCCTATCCTGCTTAAGTTAGAGGGATTTGGTACCTTTGTAGTAGTTTTCTTGTTCTGTTTTTTTGAGTGCGTCTTGTAGAGATGTTGAAGGAGCACAGGCCTTCGGGTTTTAAAAAATGTACCAAGTGTGGGTACGAGATGTCAATCATGGATGACCATTCGCTGTGTGTGTATTGCCTAGGTCCTTAACACTTTCAAGAGTCGTGTAGTGTATGTCACGCTTTTTCTTCTCGTGTCCTCCAAGAGAGGAAAAACAAATTGATATTGAGGGGGCTCATCACCCCTTCTTTTGAGGAGGCTTTATCTTCTTCCCCCTCTCCTTCCAGGAAGAAGAAGTCTTCGGCTCCGACCAGTCCGTCGGAGCCGACAGCTAAGAAATCAAGGCAGGCTTCTCCGTCGGCTCCACGGACTTCCGAGCCGAGGTCGGAATGGTCTGCCTCGATGCCTCCAGCCTCGACTCCTCTGTCTTCGGAGCCGAGCGCTCGAGCATCGAGAGGCGGGTCACCCTCTTCGGCTCCATTGGTTTCGGAGCCGAGAAAGGTCGCTTGCTCAGACTCTTCTACTTCGGCGCCGAAGTCCCCGTCGGCTCCGAGGGAAATTACTGTGCTGGTGAAATCTCCCTTGGCGCCGATATTGCTTGACACTATTCGGAGCCGGTCCCCTAGTCTTTCGGAACCGGCGGAGCCGGTCCTTTAGTCTTTCGGAACCAGCGGAGAAGTCAACTCGGGCCCGATCGGTCTCTTCTCGATCTTCGAGGATGTCCGATTCGGATATAGACAGGGTGCTTCAAAGGCTGTTCCAGTCTCCAGTTTTCCAAAAGTTAGTCTCTGCTCCAGCCCAGTGTGCTCCGGAGCCGATTGTCCACCCTGTTGTATTGGTTCCTCCTCCAACAGCCTCGGCACTGTTGGAGTCGGTGCTGGTGGAGCCGGTGGAGGTTCTCGGGTCGGCTCCGACCCTTACTCCAACCCCGACCTTCGGATCGGAGTTCGGTACACGGACCTCCTCGGTCGGCCCCGGGGGTGATGCTTCGGGTCCGATGCTTTCGGTTCCGAGCATCCCTCTCGGTGCGTCGGCTGCGGGAGTGCCGTCTACTGTTGTGGCCTCGGGGGTCAGACCCTCCCAGGACTCTGGGGGGGAGCCTTCAGGGCCTTCAGGGCCATGAGGACTGCTCTGGCCAAATCTTCCTTGGCTACCTCCACCATCTCTCTGGCACCTTCCCTTGGCACGGAGACTTGTTCCTTTGTTGTCCCCCTGTCTCAAGACAGCAGAGCCCTGGGGCCTGAGGTCACCCCCATTGGGGATTCCTCCCTTCCTGGGGGTCCTTCCGAGGCTTCTTCGGAGGAACCTCCCAGGAAGAGACAGTGTAAGAGGAAGCACGTCGACTCGCCTGAAGAGTCTCTCACCTCGGACACCGACCTCAATGATGCGGAGGGGTCCCCCAAGTCGTCCTCGGATGATGTCTCCTTTGTAGACATCTTAGAAATCCTCAAGCAACGAGGCGACTGGCAGTCCAAACCCCCTTCCGCTGAGGAGTCGGTATTCCTCTTGGCCTTTGGGGCTCAGCCTTCCACCTCCTGGGTGTCTCCGCCCTTCGATGAGCTCCTGGATTTGATCTCTCGAAGGGCGTGGGAGCATCCGGATTCTGTGGAATCAGTGCCAGCTCGCCCGAATAAATTTCTGTCAGCCCACCCTGAAAAGGAATTCTTATCTAAAGGTGTGGCCGTAGATGCCCTGGTGGTGGCATCTGCTACCCAGCAAGATGTGGCAGAGGCTTCGACGTCCGTCCATCCTCCTAATAAAGAATCCAGGAGTATGGATCGGTACGGGAAGCGCACCCTTACTTCAGCAGCCTTTACTTTAAGGTCTCTGAATTACCTTACGCACTTCACCAGACTTCAGAGGGATCTGGTCAAAGAACTTTCAGATACCCTCTCTGGTAACCTACCTGAGCAGTTGGCCCAGATGGTTAGCTCTCAGTTGGCTACTCTATCATCTATATCGATCTCGTCCATGAGGCTCATTTCATATGCGGCCGAAGGGCAGTAAGCAGCGGGTACAGGTGTTGCTCTACAGAGACAAGCCTGGCTCCGCCTGTGTCATTTTGCGGAGGCCTTCAAGTCTTCCTTTGCCGACGCTCCCTTTGATGGGTCCTCCTTGTTTGGACCCAAGGTAAAGGACACCTTGACCCGCTGTGAACAAGAGGGTAAGACTTTGACTGCCATAGGGGCACGGTTTTCCACTTCCTTCCAGCCTTATCCCAAGACTAGAAGAGGGGGGAAAAATGTGGTTCCGAAAATCTCAGAAGACTTACCCCTCACAGCAGGATGATCCCCCTTCGAGGCAGAGGAGGGGGAAATTTTTCAGGAAGACGCCATCCCAGAGGCGGCAGAGGCCCCCGCAACACTGGAGACCGTGGCTCCTCAACCTTCCAGCATCCCTGAAGGATTGCCCAACTGTGCCGCTCCGGAGCCAGTCGGGGGTCGTTTTTCGAGGCACCTAAAGGCCTGGGAGAATATCACTCAGGACCGATGGATGCTCTGAATCATTGCCGGAGGTTGCAACATCCCCTTTTCTCAGCCCCCCCACCATCCCGGAAAATCCCGGACCCACCACCCAGTCAACGGGATCTCGCAGCCATTGAAATTTCAAAGCTGCTTCAAAAAGGAGTCATCCAACCGGTTCCCGAAGACCAGACTCAATTAGGGACTTACTCAAGATTCTTTTTGGTGCCAAAAAAGACCGGGGACATGAGGCCCATCTTGGATCTCAGCAAACTCAACCGTTCTGTCAAGAAGTCCAAGTTCCGGATGGTCACCTTACAATCCATTCTCCCACTGCTGGAGGAAGGTGTTTGGATGTGCTCCATAGATCTCAAGGACGCCTATTATCGTATCCTGATAGGTCAGGCGTCCAGGAGACACTTGTGCTTCAGCCTGGGAGACCGTCATTTCTAGTTCTGTGCACTGCCCTTTGGTCTCACCACAGCCCCCAGGGTGTTCACCAAATGTTTGGCGGTGGTGACTGCTCACCTGAGAAGTCTAGGATTCCAGGTGTTTCCATACCTAGACGACTGGCTCCTAACTGCCACTTCCAGGCGTCTACTCTTACAGAACCTAGCAGCCACTATATCTCTAGGCAACTCCCTAGGAATCACCTTCAGTTGGGAAAAGTCTGTGTTGCTGCCATCTCAGCGCATACGATTTATCGGAGTAGAGATAGACTCAAAGCAAATGCGGGTCTATCTTCCTACAGAGAGGATAGAAATATTACAGTCTCAAGTCCGAGCATTGCTTCTGAAATGCCGATCCAGCCAGGATGGTCCTACAACTGTTGGGTTCCATGTCGGCTACTGTTCTCCTAGTTCCCTTAGCAAGATTGCATATGAGGATTTTCCAGTGGCTCCTGTCAGTCCAGTGGTTGTATCAGGATCTCCCTCTGTCACCTCATTATGATCACGGAGACGTGCAAACAGGATCTCCGTTGGTGGCTTCTTTCCTCCAACCTGGATCAGGGGCGACCCTTCGTTCCTCCACCTCCAGTGGCCACTTTGACTACGGACGCCTCCCAGACGGTGTGGGGGGGACATTACCTGGGCAGGTCATTCCAAGGCAAGTGGCACCCCGACGAGAGTTCCCTCCACATCAGCATACTGAAAATGAGGGAGGTGCTTCTATCGCTACAAGCACTACACAGTTACCTCCCCCAGGGCATGATTGCCGTTCAGTCCGACAACATGTCAGTAGTCTGGTACCTGAACAAGCAGGGAGGGACCAGGTCCTACCCCCTTTGCAGAGAGGCCATGAAAGTATGGGATTGGGTGATTGCAACCAACCGTTTCTTGGTAGCAACACACATTCCGGGGAGATCCAATGTGATAGCCGACAGACTGAGCAGAACCATTCTCTCCCTGCACGAGTGGTCTCTGAACGACAGAGTGGCAACTCAGATCTTCAGAAGATGGGGAACTCCTTGTTGCGACCTCTTTGCAACTCCTCTCAACACGAAATGTCTACAGTTCTTTTCTCTCACCCCAGTTCTGGGGGGGTTTCCCAAGGACGCCCTAGTCCAAGCTTGGCCCACCAGCCTACTGTACGTC